>NC_061092.1:47415445-47489117 GCF_015104395.2 Macrobrachium nipponense | reverse complement strand
GCTATACAAGTATGAAATATATTTTTCTTGTTCATTTTTCGAATTACGATAAAAGAAACAGCAGAGAGAGAGAGAGAGAGAGAGAGAGAGAGAGAGAGAGTAAGGAGAGAAGAGAAGAGGTTGAGAGAGAGAGAGAGAGAGAGAGAGAGAGAGTTGAGTGGATCAGTGTATAAATATATCGGTCAATGGGCAGGTAACAACCGAGTGAATCGTTTAGATATATCCACCAATGTAAACTACTATTATAGATAGATAGATGGAAAAAAATCATAGAAAATAAGTTTAAACTGCAACAACTTTCAGAGAGAGAGAGAAGGGAAGGTGAAGGAAGGAAGAAGGACAGGGGTGGCGGTGGAGGTGGGGGGAGAGGGTAGGTGGAGCTGTTTACTGGTGTGTTCCTATCCATTTCTGGATAATGGAGTTTTGGTCTATTAGTACAAGGACAAGTGTAGTTATTCTTTACGATTAGTGATTCACGATACCCTTATAAATTACGGCACTGGGGTAATGCACTAAAGAAAAATCTCGCTCTGTTACGAGTGTTCGTTACAGAAATAGGTATTGCCCAAAAACGTGCTTGCACTGTCTCTGAAAACCCATAGTAGACATGCTGCTTAGTTGTCAATCAAGTTTTTTATAACCAAGTATTTTTTACAAGCTAGCTATTGAATAAATTTGTATTTTTCTCAGTCAAAACATATGCCCCTCAATGCTAACTTTCCTCTTTTAACGACTTTCTGGTCATTGCAAATTCGGCCCCATAATTTCTTATGGTGCGAAAACAGACAGAGGCCCATGGACCGAAAACGATTGCGTCACACTACGGCGATAATCCAGCAGTAAAACATCTTCATATATCCAAAAAGTAAATAATAAAGATATATATGCGCATTACGATTATAACAATTACATGTATAGCTGATAACAATCTGCACGAATAACTGGTAAACTGTTCTGCAATGACAGTTGAGTATAGCAATTATTTACAATAGGTACGAAAGTCAAGATGTCGTGACGTCATAATACAGAACTTTAAAGAACGTTCTAATTCAGAAAAATAATTACTTAAATTTGAGTCAGAGTCGAGTTACTTTTTCAATAACGAATATTTTCAAATTAATCATCATAAATATGTAAAATATTGATGTTTTACTACTTATTTAAAAATTAGCCAAGAGCACGCTTCTCGTCATCTTCTACCCCAACAGCTGTTTACGCCTGGCTTGTTGTTGATGAGAAATCGTGTTTCGATTGTTGTGATAAAAGTGCTCCAGCGTCTGTGGGTACAAGTGGTGTGCGGATTTATCACAGGAAATGGTTAGTTTATTGACACAAGCTACTCCGTAAACATCGAGATGGCGTCAATCTTCTAAATACCTCGAGTTGTAAGTAAAAATGTTGAACGCGTTTTGGTGAGATTTGCACTACGTTTGAGACCGTTTTCAGTACCCTCTGTTTAAATCTGTTTAAATCTTAAAATTTGGCCTTAATTTCTAACTTTGGGAAAATACTTACTTCGAAAGGAGAGTAGAGGTCTTTAGCTCCGTTTCTCACCAACAACAAGTCGCGACTGATGCCCATCTCGGGTGTCAGGACGCGTTATAATGTACTTTTTCGGAGGGTGGCTTGCATTGATGGTAGCTGGCCTGCGTGGCTTGCTGTGATGATCTACCCTATGCTTGACAAGAAATAGCTAGCCTAGCCTTCACAATGGGGCACTACTGTTGACACAATTTAACGCTACCAAAAGGTGGCTGTGGCCTCTTTATGATCAACTGGCCTCTATGACGAGTCTTTAGGTAGTATTTCAGCTTGAACAAAGAGCTGTAACAGAGAAATGGCTCAATCCCAAAAAAACCACGACCGAGCAGCAAAAGAGAAATGTCAATCCTCACACACCTAATAAACTACCAGCAGCGCACGCGATACATTGCATACTTATTCAAAATAAAACAAAGAGCAGTAACGCAGGACTTTATAATTACCCAAATAACCACATGCAGTAACAGCAACCTAAGTTAGGGGCACAGCAGTTCAAAGTCTTCTCGCAACTCGTAAGTGCTAGAAACAACCTAGTACTAGCAGTTGCAAAGGTTAATTTGCTAGAAAAGCAGCTCTAGACTTGGCGATTGCCATCTCCAAGTGGTACACGAATTTCTGTTTTTAAATTCCTATAAATCAATATTTTACAGAAAACAGTGTGCAGCTATGATACTGAAGCCTCAAAATGAAAAGCTTCCTATCTGAAACCGGGGAATCTCAGAAAGAACTACGGCGTAAACATTACGGTGTAAAGATTACAGTGATAATAGTAAGAAGCACTCTAGCGTAGGATAACTTATCAGCTTCCTTAACTGCAATGTTGTTGTTATTTTACAGTATGATCAATGTTTCTGAGGTTTGAAATATTGCAACCCATCCTGTTCGGTATTGTACATGTTGGCGTACATTGCATTCACTAACATTTATTGCTTCGAATTGTTTATTGTTTACATCCTATCATTCAAGGATTGATGTTTTAAAACTCTCCATGGTTAGCAGTGTTGTAAGTACCAAAGTTATCATTATGGATGTCAAGAGAGAAAAACCGACTTGTTTGAATGAAGGATACCCAAAATAAAAGATTTCTCATGAATTAAACTAATCATCACTATGATGAGTTTCACCAATCTCTGCTCGTTATACTGAAGCTACAATAAAAAAGACAAAAATAGAAATTCAAAATAACACTCACGAAATACTCGACAACACTAGATTTTAACAAATTAATGATTGTAGCTTATAACTCTTAACTTGGAATACAAAATATATCATTAATAATAAATGGAATGATATATGAATGAATATGATATTTATAAAATGTTTTCCCCAAAATTTCACGATAAATGAATATTTACTATATAATCAAATGACAACAAGAAATTTCAGGGCTGGTTATTTTAAAAGAGTTTATTGTTTATTCGATGCTATGATATGGAAGATAAAAAAGTGAATGTGAAATTTGCAGTGTGCGGACGGAAACGGAGTGCCCGACCCCCAGAGTCCCGCTGTGAGGACGAGAGAGTAAAACAGGCAGCTGGGTACTGATAATTCATTATGTTGTTGTTGTTGTTGTTGAAGATTAAGCTGACTTTTTGCCAGCACGGGCTCTTGCTCAAGAGCAGCCAGTAGGTTTATTACAGGTAAACACAAGCTATACTAACTAAAGGAGGTTGCGGACGGATATGTAGTATCCTACATGAACAGAGAGAAACTGGGTCTGGGCCAGAAGGATTTGTTTTTTCTCGGAGACATACATTTAAAGATAATAAGATATACAAAGAGCGAAATTGCATAAGTTATACATTGGCGGAAAGGCCGCAGAATGCTCTATAGAGTGGTTAAAGGAACAACGCAGCTTGATGATGAGACACAATGAAAATATAGAAAAGAGTTGTCCTTACAACGCGACTCGCACACAGATAGAGAAGATCAATAAAGTGGTAATAACAAAGGACATTGTCGCAAATGTTATTGCAACTGTTTTTCAGGATCGTGCCAGATGGAGGGAGGTTGATAGCCCTACCTAAGGGGACAGGTTTAAGCCCATGCAAAAGGACAACTCGAATGGTAAACACAAAGGATTTTAACAATTTTATTATAAAACTAGAATTTACTAATGTCAACAGAGAAACAAAGCAGTGATGCATGAATTTGGGTGGCACTACACCCCAAATTTAGATGAATTTAACATGGCCATGCGACCACTCATAAAACAGAAAAATCACTCAAATTGAATCGCACTTTCATTAAAATAGTTAGGGACACATCCCTGAAAGTTGATTAAATGACAGCAAAGGTTTACATCAATTAGCCCAACGATGGCTACAGGAAAGAATTATTACTTACTGTACATAATGTTGGCGTCGTTCACAACTCCCCCTCATGTCTAATTCATGCTCGTACACTACGTACACGGCCCAGAAGAGCTATTAATTGAACCAAGTGAATTAGAAGGAAGAGGCCACATGGTTGGCGCATTCACCTTTTATACCTGGGCGGATCGGGTTAGTCAATTTTACTGATAATTTTTTCTCCTCAAAAAGGAAGCATTCTTCTGTTTCTCAGATAATTTATATGACAACAAGAATTCTGTCACTGATCCATGGGGGGAAGAGGCGACAACTAATAAATGTGAACTGACAAGAAAAAACCATTCTGCTTTAGCCGCCAGATTGCCTGATACGTGGCAATTTGCCTTACATTGAAAAGTGGGAAATGGCTGGACGGGCGGGATTATGTCATGGAAAATGCGAGCACTAGTTTTTGTGACAGACATAATGGACATACATTTATGAATTATATATCGGTGGAAAGGCCAAGAAATTCTACATACAAACATATAGGCAGTCCCCGGGTTACGACGGGGGTTCCGTTCTTGAGACGCGTTGTAGGTTGAAAATCGTTGTAAGCCGGAAAATCATCAAAAATCCTAAGAAAACCTTACTTTTAATGCTTTGGGTGCATTAAAAACTATGTAAACTGTATTCTTATTGCATTTTCATAAAAAAACTTTCAAATATTGATTATTTTGCATGTTTGGTGTCATATTTCTTGTGCCAGATCAGCATAGTAGGCATTGTAACCCTGGAACATGCGTCATAACCCTGAAATTAATTTCTGATGAATATAATTGAAAAGCGCCTTAACCTCGGAATGTCATAAGACGAACCCGTCGTAACCTGGGGACTGCTTAGCTAGATGAGATACAATATTGTTAAAAGTGGGTAATGAAGGTCTTGACACAGGTCTTTACAATCTAGATGAGATACAAGATCGTGATCAGTGGGTAAAGAGGGTCTTTACAAGTACTGGAACTTCTTGGGCAGCCGGCGGCGAAACATGGCATGTGTCGGTGGGCCCGTGGTGGTGATGTGGTGGTAGATGCTGTGCTTAGCCTGTGTTCTCAGCACCTGGTGTAGTTCTGGCTTGAAGAAGTCGGGGAATTCATGCAGGAGGGCGTTGTATTTGGACGACACAGCAGCACATGCAGTGGGCATTCCCAGGCCAGCAGTGAGTGGGTGGGAGCGGCAGTTCCGGTGTCTAGAAGGCGTTTACGGCCGACGTCCACCAGCAGACCATGCTGAGCGAGAAAATCTGCATCCAGTAGAGGGATCCTGATGTCCATGATGATGAAGGGCCACTTGTACTTATGACTCAGAATAGATATGCTGCGGGTCTGGGTTCCTTAGCAGCAGACGGGGCTTCTGTTTGTGGCTGCTAGTGCCACCGTGGCTTTGGGTGGGCGGTTGTGGTCCTCCCTCGATGGAGGAAAGACCGACTGCATGGCTCCCGTGTCTACCAGCATTCGGTGTCCTGAGATCGCGTCGTGGATGAAGAATCCCACTGGTTGGGATTCCCTGTTGTTTGCTGCCACTGCTGTTATGGGTGGCCACCCTCTGCAGTTTTTGGGAACGCACAGGGAGCTCTGCAGTTTTTGGCATTTTTCCAAAATCGTCTGTGAAAATAACATCAGGCTGGATTCAACCACGTCCACTGCTGCTGTGGTGGTCCCTTTTTTCTATCAGGCTGCAGGCTGCGGGTGCTGCAGTGTGCTTGGAGACCTTGGTGGCCATGTGGAGTTTATGCATGATGCTCACCAATTGCTCCATTGGAAGTGTGCCTGGCACCATGATTTGTGCCCTCACCTACTGAGGAAGGTGCTGCAAGAATATTTCTCGCAATAGTCTGATCTCCCTTCTTTTGCTGAATTCGTCGTAGTCCGGCAGCATCAAGAAACCTTGTAGTTCGTCCCAGGCATTCTGGGGCAATGCATCCCCCAGAGGCTGGTTCACCAGGTTCAAGGCAAATTGTGCTCTCTCTGGGACAGGCATTGAGTACATCTTGACGAGCTTCCTACGGAGGTCTTTGTATTTGATCTTATCTGGCTGCCCGTCTAGCCAAGGGGTAATTTTATTAAACACTTCCTAGGGCAGTGTCGTCATGGTAATATATGCTCTGGTTTCTTTGTCCATGACCTTGACTACACGGAAATATACGTCAGCCCACAGGAACCATGACCTGGTATTTTGCTGTGAGAATGGCGGAAGCTTTATCACCTGAGTTATCACAGTTTTTGAAGGTGAGAGGGGGATGCAAAGGAACTGTGAGTCCTTGGCTTGATTTTCAAGTTCCATGTCTGGCATTATGACTCTAACACCAAAACGTGAATTAAGTGACGTATTTAGTCTGTTAATGGTGTTCAAATTTGTAAGAAGTCAAAACCATATGCTGTGTGGTTCCGTTAATGACTTTCTGAATACGGTCAGTCGATGTGAATCATAAATGGCAGGACCAAACCGTTCGAACACGCCAGAACGTACCTGGGGAGGTACGCCATAATTACTCCATTAGTGGCATGGGTGGTTTTTCGAGGAAGGAGCTTTCAGAAGCCTAAACTTTGTTGCCGTATGGTTGAGATGATAATTTCTAAGTCAGTATCTTCTTTGGGTATAAAGGCGAAGATGTTTCAAACTCATGATGATAAACTTAACAATATATTTGCGAAACTACATCTCTTGAGTAGAGGCAAGAAGGCAGTTAAGGGAACTTGATTCTAGGAGAGGAAGTAGAGTTCTGAGTTACAATGCATTTACAAAATCATAGGAGAGCAAAGCCTAGCTTAGCGTACTAACATACAGACAGACGAACATATGAGAGGAAGTCACGTAGTCGTCTGTGGGATATGGGCCAACAGGTTCCCAAGTGAAAGCACTGTGACCTGTTTTACACGACAATGGATTTGATTACCACAGGCAGATGCAAACCAGGGCGCTGATACAGCACGCCAAGGCTTAGCCTGCATTCTTTTATCAGTCCCTATCACACTCCTTGCTATCTCAACAGTGACCCTTTGGGTCATTGGCTTATTTATATATGGAATATATATTTTAAATGTAACACTTACAAATGCAGCCATAGTGAGTCCGTTAATGGTGAAGCCAAAACCGCTGTGTACCATCACTCCAGGGCTACCAGTTGTGAGGTTGCAATGAGAAAGAACTGAGTACTACTGATTTATTACCTGGGCACGAGGTATACATAGTAGTGTGCGAACGGAAACAGAGTGCCCAACTTCCAAGTCTCGTGACCCACCCACAGACAGAGAAGAATTTGTTTCTTAGCAGTTAATGAAATGACAATAACAAAGGACATGAAGGACATACATTGATGAATTACATATTGGCAGAAAGGCCAGGAAATCATACACAAACATATACATATGATTCTTGCTGCTTAGCTAGATGAGATACACGATTGTGATTAGTGGGTTAAGAAGGTCTTTACAATGGAAACCAGCATCAGACACTGGTCATGTTGTATTGGCAGTTAGCCAATATTTTTGTTCCCAAGTGTAGCTATGTAGAATTGAAGGATTTCTGTAATGAACTTACTGTGTTTACAGAGCAGATAAAGCGACTAAGCAGATCCACGTTGGATCAGGGGGTGTTGCTTAGTTTGACAAATCAGAAATTATCACAGGGTCAGTTGTATCAAAGGATTGTAGGCTTTCTATGAAAGTGCGATTATGACTTGACTGAACTGTTTGAAGCATTGGACTTCCTTATCAGAAGTATGGAAAATGATACCCTTCAGAGAGGGGAAGAATTATCACAGCCGTCACATTCAAAGGCGTTAGAAACTAACCCCTTCCACACGGGATCGTGTCCATTCTGCAATGGGGATCATTCTGTGTCCAATTGTCAGAAACATACGAATGCTGGTTGATCTTGTCTCATAAGTGTTTTAATTGCCTTGCCTCTGGACATAGTAGCAAACAGTGCAGTAGCAAACGCAACTGTTAACTATGCAATGGACGACATCATAGTCTAATCTGTGAGAATGATAATAGTAAATTCAGCAACTAGCTCCAATTTCCAACCATCCAGACAACCTTCCCTCATGTAGTATCCCAGACTGTTAAGAGCCAAAATCAGAACCGTCCCAATCCTAGTCGTAACGTAAATCACAGAAACCAAACCAAGGAGGAAAAGAAAAACCTTGTGTGGATGCAAAAATGCTAAAAAATAAGCCTTCTGCTGAGTTACCAGCCACACTGCTACTCAGCTTCTGCAGTGTTATATCCCTGTGACCAGCCCTTTCAAACTCGCTTGTTTCTTGACACAGGTAGCCATTGCCACTTCATTTCCTGTGGGTTGGCATGAAAACTAAATTTGCCAGTTGTAAAACGTGTTTCATTGAATATCGCACCATTTGGCTCACAAATAGTCAAGGGGGAATTTGATGTTGTTTCATGTATAGTACATATGGGTCAGCGAGTTGTTAGATCAAAGTTGGTGGTCCACAATGACGTGAACACGCCTGTTCATAATGTGGGAATAACTAATTTAAAGACCTACTTGCAGAGTAAAGGGTGTACCAAGGCCAATGAGGATATGAAAGGAGATATTTTGAAAAATGTTCATTTGCTAGTTGGGGCAGACTACTTCAATTTAGTATTCGTAGTGGGAATGGAGAAGGTAGATGGAGTTAGTGTGTTTGTTACTCACAATGGAGTTGCACCTCACAGGAGGGTACCTCAGTGGGCGCTAGAGGGAGTAGATGTCTCCACTGTATGCATGTTATGTGTGTGTAGGATAGCTGGGGCCGAAATGAATGTCAATGTGTGGTGGAAGTTGGACACGATTGGTATCACACCACATGAACAATGTACCACATCAGAGCATGTTGCCAAGGAAAAGGTCCAGCAGAGTATCATAAAGACTGAAAGGGGTTATCAAGTGAGTTTGCCATTCTGTGGGTCAGAACGGGCTAGTAACAACTATCATAATGTGGTCTTGCAACTATATGTGCTAGAAAAGCAATTCGAGAAAGATCCTGGCTACAAAAACGATTAAGAGAATGTTCTTCAGACACATCTAACCGCAGGCTTCATTAAGGAACTACAGAACCTTCAAGTTGAAGGTTGTTACCTACCCAATTTTGGGGTGAAGAAACAGAGCCACACTACACCATGGCACATAGTGTTATTTAATGCATCCTCAAAAGCGAAGGGTGGACTCTCATTGAACGATTGTCTTTATCCTGGACCTAACCTGGTCCAGTTGTTATACAATCTACTGAACAAATTCAGGCATAACTCTGCAATGACATCAGATATTTCAAAAGCATTCTATCGTGTCTTGTTAGACCCAGAGGATACCAATTATGCTAATTTTCTGTGGCGATGGGGGCCGACATAAGTGGCCACGTATGCCTCTCAAGTGGTAGTTTTTAGCGTCACCACCAGTCCCTACATTTTGCAATAAGTACTTAGGACCCACCTCAGGGAAAAGGGAAAGAGAACTTGATCAGATCCTTTTACGTAGATAATTACCTGCAGATGTATGAAACTTTAGAAAAGATGATGAGGGATTACGTGGAAGTGGAATCATTGCTAGATGAGGCTCACGTGCCATTGGCAGGCTGGGCCAGTAACAACATGAATTTTGAAGAACAGATAGGAAGCGAGGAGCCTAGGGAAATCTGTTTTGGGTATGATCTGGGATAGAGAGAGTGATTGTTTGAGTCTGAAGCCATGTAAGGGGATCAGTGGGAGTGGGCAGGGCACAACCATCACGAAACATATGCTTCTGTTATTACTCATGAGAGGCAAAATCTTCCTCAAAGATCTATGGGAAGCAGGAATAGGTTGGGCTGATGTATTATGCAGGGATCGATTGGAACAAGCCAATAAAATTCTTGAAGAATTCGTTCACATTCACAACTTAAAGTTCTAAAGAGGGATCGTGTTAAGAGAAACTGAGTTACACCTTTTTACTGATGCTTCTATCAAAGCCTATGGAACTGTTGTATAAGTTAAACAAGCAGAGGAACAATTAACGTCCTTATATCGCAAATGAGAGTAACCCCCAGGAAGCAAGCCAAATTAACCATTCCCAAACTGGAGTTATTAGCTTTGTTACCAGGGTTCAGGTTGGGGAAACATCAGAAAAAACTCCTGGATATCCAGAAAGTTACAGTTTGGACAGATAGTAAAGTAGCTATAGCACTTGTAGCTAGCAAAGAAGGGAATAGGAATACGTTCATATCAAACAGGATGGGAAAAATCAATTCTATCCAACAGGAGTGTGCAGTTGATCTTCAATATGTACCCAACAAGCTCAACCCAACAGATATCCTAACACGAGGCTCTACATTGAAATATGGAGGAATGATGTAGTGGTTGCATTTGACAACGTTCACAAGGGTCACTTGAGAGAGAGAGAGAGAGAGAGAGAGGAGAGAGAGAGAGAGAGAGAGGGTGAAGGAGAAGAGAGAGAGAGAGAGAGAGAGAGAGAGAGAGAGAGGGTGTGAATGATGAATGGGTAGTTGCTGAGTGAACTGCTTGTTTGGCTTGTTGAGCGGATCGGTTGCTGAGCATTTGGGTTAGTCAGAGTCAGTCAGGCAGTGAAGGCAGTCAGAGTCAGAGTCAGAGTCAGAGTCAGAGTCAGTCAGGCAGTGAAGGCAGTCAGAGTCAGAAGCAGTCAGTCAGCGAAGGCAGTCGGAGAGACAAGCAGTCAGTCAGTGAGGGTATTCAGTAATCGAGTTCTGTGGTGCTTGTTTGGTGTTTTTTTTCTGAGTTGGTGTGTAGTCTTGGTGCTTGTTTGGTGTTTTTTTTGTTTGTGGGTTGGTGTGTAGTCTTGATGTTGTTGTTTTTTTGTGTGTGTATGTGTTGGATGAGTGATTTGTTAGTGACTGTTGGTGTTGCATTTTTGCCTTACAGAACCAGGTGTCCTGTTGGTAATTAAGTAACTTGACGGGGAAAGTGGGGCTGGGGGAAATTTGTAAGCCAGGAGTGGTTAACGTAAATGTGGGGAGGTCTTGCTTGCTTTTTTTTTTTTTAGCTTGTGATCCCGCCACTGAAAGACCTGAGCCAGAATCACCTGTGGCATGAGGGACCTACCTTTCTTCGTCAGAAGGGCCCCACTGAATGGCCAGTGAACTATGATGAATCATCTGATCAACATCAAGTCCTAATTGTTGCTGCCCTAAGAGAATTAAGAAAAGAAGGAAACCTGACTCTGCCTGCAGAACTATGGGAATTAAGGGGGAGTAGCATTGATTTTGTTTCTTTAATGAGAATAGTGAAATAAGTGCTGAAGTTTGGAGGCTACCAAGCAGATCCTCACTTAAAATTAGCTTACATGGAACAAAGGCACCACTTTCCTACAGTGTGTAACCGATTAGAGAATGGGGTGCGAGTACCTGCTCACATCACCAATTTTATTAGTCAGTTAAGTTTAGTATTAAGAAATAGGGTTATCTACACCCGAAGTAGGTTGCCAAATGTATTCATTAGCAATAATGAATTAATATTGTTGCCTTCAAAAGGCCATTTAGTTGCATTGTACCTTGAGCACCTCCACACCACTCATATGCATTGTGGCATAAATGTACTAATCACCCTCTTTTGTCAGGAATGTTGGAGCCCAGGATTGAGGGCCATTGCCAAGCGAATGATGGGGAGGTGCAGAGCTTGTATTATAGCCTTCAGGCCCCTACTCGACTGTCTGCCGCCTCCTCCCCTCCCAGCTGACAGAACACTCTTTTTATGACTCTTCAACAAGTTTGGAGTGGACCACACTGGCCCCATACGGATTGAAGGCAGGTGATACCTTCTGGTCATAACTTGTCTAGCCAGCTGTGCAATGTATTTAGACTATTATAATGGGCTGGATGCTGACACCTTTGTGCTACTCTTAAGGAGGTTTACTGTCACACACACAGTGCCGTTGAGCATCTACAGCGATAATGCCACGACCTTTCAAGGAGCGAGCACCTTCTTGAGGGAGGTGTATGATGAAGATATCACTCAACAATTCCTCCAGAGAAGGGGAATAAAGTGGATACTCCAGACCCCAGATCTCCCTGGAAGGGAGGTTTCTTTGAAAGATTGATAGGGATGGTCAAATGCATACTAGTGACCACCCTACGATGAATTGTATTCAGCGAAGAGTAACTTTGCACCCTCATCAAAGAAGCCAAAATGGTGGTAAATAACTGTCCTTTAATGTATGCAGGAGATGTGAGGGAGGATGAAGTGATACGTTTGCTTCCTTCAGTGGTTCCCCATGAAGAGCTGTACCAGTCATTGACCATTAGGCAACTGCGACACCAATATTTCCGCCTAACGAAGTGCTTGAATGTTTCAAGCACTATTGGAGAGATGGTTACCTGAGGTTGTTTCAAGAGTAGCACAATTTCCGGGAAGGCCCACTGACTGCACTGTGTGTGGGAGGCATTGTATTGATTAAAGTGGAGCAATGGAAGGGCAACCAATGACCCCTGGGAAGGATCATCGTAGTATACTCTGACAAGAGATGGGTAATGAGATCCGTAAAGGTGATCTTTGAGGGAAAGGAACACCTCTGAGCTGTAGAACATATTGTCCCATTGGAAGTGCACTCTCATGACGACGACGAAGAAGCAGAGAGAGAGAGAGAGAACATGGATGGAAATGACTCCGAGGGAGACAATTGAAACCAGGCAGAGAATGGTATAGAAAGTGTGACTCGACAGACCAAAAGACTCGAGATGAGTGAGAGAGACAGAAGTGTTCGAAAAGGCTTGAGTGGAACAGTGAACAGTTTAGAAACCAGACCAAAAAGGAAGGCTGGGATTGAGCTAAGACAGAAGATGTCAGAGTGGATGAGAGACAAAGTAGCGTAGTGGTTAGAGGCAAACTGTAAAAGAGTGGGAGTTGAGAAGGGCTCTGAAGGTGTTACAGTTAATGTAGTTACGCCTTACACGACCGGCAAGGGCGGTCCGCAGGCATCTTCAACAAAATGAATAGTATGTGTTTAATACAAATTGTATTCTTATGTCCAATTATAACTCTTAGTGCTTCACGGGGTCGAAAGCCACCCCTGATGTGACTCCAGAAAGAGCATTATGCAAATTGCTTGCAGTGACTTGATATGAAGCATGAGCCCAGATGGGTATGAACGAGCACAAACATCGATGTACCAAGAGAATCTCTTATTACAAAGTGAAACGTATCACTTTGTAATAAGTATGTGGTAGCCTATACCTTTTATTGATACAGACGATAATTAGAAGTATGTTGTATAACGAGCCACAATCCCATCTGTTGCAAAATGCACCAACAGAAACTGTTTGAATGCATTAACCTTCATATTGAAATTGTGTTGAAATTACTTTCATGATTACATTGCTATATGTATTAATGATTGCTTTGATGATTACATTGCTATATGTAATGGTGTTGATTGATGATTGCATTGCTTGCTGTGGTCAAGTGTTGATATCCTGTGTTGCTAAGCATTGTGTTGCGTAATCACTCAGTAGGGAAAATCTATGATGTTGTTGCGAGCTAGACCTGCATCGACCCCACTTAAGCCTCACCAGTCTGAACCTCCCATTCTGCTCTGGGGCCCTTCCCTTCTGTTTGGGGTAGAGGATGTCGTGAAAAATGTGTGCACCATTTTCCTTGACTTGAGTCTACCTCGGGACCACCACAGAATTGCGTGAGAAATCAGTTGGCATAATGGTTCTCTCTTGTGTTAACATATTTCTGTATCATTTAACGTCTAATCTGCGTGAGATCACTGAGATAACTTCAGTAATAATTGTCAAAATGAGATTATTGATATTGAGGAATTGTAGTCAGTATAAGAATCTTGGAAACTCAAAAATTGACTAGCTGGCCGAGGACAAGGGGTCTTCACACGAAAAGACTGCCCTTCCCTTAAGAGAGTCCAACCAGGGTGGATGTGTATAAATTTGCTCCAAGTTTCGCGCCAAGATTCCTTTCGACATCATGTGGTAACTGTGAGTCCTCTAAATATTCATGTTACCAGTGTCTAGGTATTAATATTGGTATGAACTTGGTGGTGATCTCAGTTGGTCTGAAAATATGGTATCGTGATTTTCTCCGTGGTTTGAGAATAAATTTAGTTTGGTCCATGACCAAGGAGCCACTTGTTTGGCTGTCTAAGTTGGCGGGAGATTGTTGTTCAGAGTGTGTAAGGTTGCTAATGTTGAGAGCACATGATAGTATGATTTATATTTGTAATAAAATTGTAGAACATTGCTCGTGCCTTATTCATCTGTCCTTGTGCAAGGGCTGGGAGCTGTCCCTTCAGGTGGGCCTATACGCCAACAAGATCTGGCGAACCCGGTAATTTCAGTCATTGAATAATTCTCGCCCGAGGGTTTGTATATCATGTAGGAACGATTCTTATTTAAATTTTTTTATAAACTTGTCTTTTTGTTTATTTTCCTCTATTCCTGTGGCTATATATATATATATATATATATATATATATATATATATATATATATATATATATATGTGTGTGTGTGTGTGTGTGTGTGTGTGTGTGTGTGCGCATGTGCGTGTAATTGTAATAGCCACAATGCCCTCTTAACTTCTTGAATTCTTCATGCTTTTTTAGATATGCTTGACACAACACAGCCTTGAGATCCATGTGTAATAAGTATACAAGAGCATCATTTCAGATTGTTGTTAAGGGGGCAAAGATGGTTTGGTGAGCAAAACGAGCCTAATCAGCATTGCTTTTTTTATTTTGAGCTATTTCATGTGCTTTTTGAAGCCACAAGAGCAAGGTATTTCAGGAAATATTATATAGTCCCTCTACTGTTTATTGTGCAGATGGAAACGGAGTGCCCGACCCCCGAGTCCTGCGACTCACATACAGATAGAGAAAAATTTGTGTTTCTTAGCAGTTAATAAAATGGTAATAACATAGGACATAATGGACTTGCATTGAAGAATCATATCTTGGCGGATAGGCCAGTAAATTCTACCTACAGATATATACAAGTGATTTTTGCGGCTTAGCTAGATGAGGTACAAGATTGGGATTAGTGGGTAAAAAAGGTCTTGACACAGGTTTTTACAATCTAGATGAGATACAAGATCGTGATTAGTGGGTAAAGAAGGTCTTTACAAGTACTCCCCCACAAGACAATTATTATTGATTAATAATGAATAAATAAATAATGCATAATTAATAGTGAATAGCTGGAAGATTTGTACAGTTAATCACGATATCTTGTTGGTATCAGGAGCCGTCCCCAAGTTCTTGATATTTGAGGTTTTGGGGTGGTCTCGACAGTTGGGCCATCCAGCGGGCCTACCAGGATGTTGTTTTTCATCTGGTCCCTGGGACGACCTCGACCATGCCTTGGGATGTCGGTTTCTTCACTTGAGGTCTTATTTTGTGGAGGAATTCTTGGACGTCTGCTGATCTCTTCCCAGGTTTTGTTATCCATCAGGAAAGCTGGCTTTAATCTGTTGACTGATACCCAGTTTTCCTACCCTTGGATGTCAACAAGGTAGGGCTTGGAGTTTCTTGTGATGATATGGTATGGGTATCTGTATGGTCTGGACACGTGTGGGTGGCGGGCGTCGCCCCTGAGGAAGATGTGTGCAGGTTTCTAGGCCTTCTGGTGTGTAGTTATGTGTCCTGTCCTTTGCTATTTCTCTTAGTCTTCTGAGGGGCATATCTCAGTCATTTGGTTCCGTGGCAAAGAATTCGCCCAGTACTGCCAGTGCTTCCCTGTATATTTTTTCTGCAGGAGATTCTTCGCCATTTGCTTTTGGTGGTGTTTGAAGTCCTAGCAGGACCCGGGGTAGCTGCACTTTCCAATTTTCATTGGTACAGTTCCTCACTGGACGAGTGGATTTTGCGCTCGGATAACATTCCGGTGGTCTGAAGTTTGCTTCTCGGCTCAGCCAACGTGGAACCAGAAGAATTTATTTCTGGTGATAGAAATTCATCTCTCAATATAATGTTGTTCGGATCCTACAATAAGCTGTAGGTCCCGTTGCTAGGTAACCAATTGGTTCCTAGCTACGTAAAAATATCTAATCCTTCACGCCAGCCCTAGGAGAGCCGTTATCAGCTCAATGGTCTGGTTAAACTAAGATATACTTAACTTTTTCATTGGTACACCTTGGCATCAGTGCCACTTTCAACAAACGGTGGGCCCTTTCCACTATTCCATTGGCCGTGGGGTTGTATGCCGTCATGCTGTGGAGTGTTGTCGCCATCAGACATGCCAGGGAGACCCAGAGTTCTAACAGGAATGCCGAAACGGCTTATCCAATTTGATAGTGGGGCTTCACAGGCACTTGTATATACTTCTTCTGCCATCAGGGTTGCTTCCAGCCATCTCGTAGACCAGTCTATGACTGTTAGGAGGTATCCGACAGCCCTCGATTGTGGTAGAGGTCCTCCAATATCCACTTCAATGTGCCCAAACTGTCTCCCTGTTTGATGGAAGTCTCCTATGCCTGATTGTGTGTGCCGAGTGATTTTGCTTGTCTGCCATGGTATGCAGTTCTTTGCTCATCTCCGCACATCCTTTTTTATCCTGTGCCACACGAACTTCTTGGTCATCAGGCATATTCGTGTACATCCTGATGAATGGGAGAGGCCGTGGATGATGTCGAACACTTGCTTCCGTCATGATGCAGGTATCAGGGGTGGGGGTATGGAGGAGTTATGGGAGTTCCAATTGACAACGTCCTAGAGAGAGAGAGAGAGAGAGAGAGAGAGGGTGTATTTGCTGAGTGGATAGTTAACGAGTGAATAGGCTGTTGGTGAGTTCTGGGTTGTCTGCTGGTGCAGCTGGAGTTAGCTGTTAGAGTTCTGTGTTTTGAAGGCAGTTTTTCAGTCAGTCTTTGGTCAGTCTTGGGTGAGAGCCTTTGATAGTCAGTAGTGTCGGCAGCAGTCTATTGAAGGCATTGAAAGTCAGTTAGGTTTTGTTTTGTTGATTTGTTGTTTAGTTGTTGTTAAGTTGATATTGTTTACTTTGGAGTTGTTGTGCCTGTGCTGTTGGATTTGTTGTGCCATGAGTTTCTGTTACGTGAGTTGTTTTGGTTGAGGGTTGTTGTTGTTGTTGGAGGCTGTTGTGGTTTCTTGGTGTGGTTGTGAGTTGTTGAGGGTTGTTGTTGGTGAGCTGTTGTGATTTCTTGGTGTTGTTAGTGGGTGTGTTTGTTGCCTTTTTGAGTGTGTGTTTTTTTTTTGTGGTGATTGTTTGTGCAGTGGTCTTTTGTTGTGGTTGTATTCTTTGTTTGTTTGCTGTGTTGTTGAGTTGTGGGTGTATTCTTGTTTGTTGTTGAGTTGTGGTCCTGGGGTGTTGTGTTGTTGAGTTGTGGGGTTGTGATTCTTGGGTGTTGTGTTGTTGGGTTGTGGTCCTTAGTTGTTGTGTTGTTGTTGAGTTGTGGTTCTTGGTTGTTGGTGGTGTCTCAGCGGCCTCGACCAATGGACAGCACAGCATAGCCCTGAGTATCTGCAGTTGGGTGAGTATATGTGTTTGAGTTTTTTTTTGTTCTGTGTAGGTAAGTCAATTGTCTTGCGTGTATTCAGTAGTGTAAAGAGGAAAGTGTGACTGAGGGTGAGTTTGGTAGCTGGATTGATTAAGTTTATGTGGGGGGGATTTTGCCTGCTTGTTTTTTAAGCTTGTGATCCCACCACGGGGTGGCCTGTGCTCATGTTGCAGAGAAGTGTCGATCCCTGCTATCCTACTGGAACGTCCTTCCACTTCAATGTGGTGAGTGCTGTGCAGTAAGCTGCCATTTCGGGGTCTGTGGCTTGCTCCTTCGCCAGGTCCTCGTAGTCAATGCCCAGGTGGACCAAATTTATTTCAATACTTGATAGGACGTCGGCTACCAGGTTCCTCTTCTGGGGGACATAGCTGATGGTGCACCCGAATCCGGATATAGCAGCCAAGTGCCACGGCTGTCTTGCTGACCATGCATCCACCACCTTCATGAAAGCATATACCAATGGCTTGTGGTCCATCAGGATGGTGAAGGGGCTGCCATCTAGGAGGTATTTGAAGTGTTGCACGGCCTTTTAGATTGCTGACATCGGTGGTAAGTCTTAGGGGGGTGGTAGGGTTCTTTTAGTCTAGGGTGGTGGCTCTGGTGAGGGCTGCCTTCATCTGCTTGAGTGCCTGCTGCTGCAGCGTTTCCCACGCCAATTGGAAAAGGTAAGTGGTTGGGGGAACCCATCCACTATCTGCTCCATTATGGCTCTGCCAGCGACGTTGCTGGCATCTGTGGTAAGTCTTAGGGGGGCGGTGGGGTCCTGGTATTAGGGCTTGTGCCTTGTATGATAAGGCGCCCTATGAGGTAATGTTAGACTAGCGATAATCTTACGCTAAGTCGGTTGGTATTGCACTTCCATCTTCAATGGAGTGTCTGGGGGTTTGTAGATCACTTACGAAGTCGGTATTATCTTGTTGGTTATTACGACGATGTGTTAAACTCATGTTGGTTCGGTGAGGAGGTTCTTGTAGAAAACACTAAGTATAAAAAATTATATATTCTTCTGAAGTTTTACATGGTGAAGATCAGGTATGATTGTACAAGTCTTCTAATAACGATAGCTTGATCGCTTCTGCCAATGATGATGGCTAATCCTATTCCTCTACATGATAAAGCTTAGGTAAAGAGGTACAGGTCTTCTAATGACGATAGCTAACTCTCTTCTGCCTGTCTACCATCTCTGTTACAAGTTATGAAGGAACAGACAGTAGTTCGAACATATGAACATACATACAAATGACATAGTTTCATACGAACACACAATCAAAATGAGACACGCTACAGATCACGTAGGCGGTAGTTGTCTCAAGCAGGGAGCTTGGACTAATGTTTATAAACAATTGAATGACTACAGGTGACGGCATGTTATCTTAGCCTACATACTTATTGTATACGTCATCTTTAGCGTCTCTAGTCTGATCACATTCCTGCAAGCAATCTTTTATATATATGGACTAACATTCCATATTTTTATTATGTAAACACTTACATCAGCTCGGTCAGCTACCAAAACCAACTACTGAATATTACTCAAACTTGACTTGCATTTGACTTATAGGAGTGTGATACAGACACTATGTGAATATATATATATATAAGTAAATAAAAATTCATGGTGTACATGAATTGATTCAAGTAATAAAATATAAAACAATGATACTGGTAAATAATAGTGATCACGTGATATATAATGATACAGTTTTTCACTTCATCTCTTTAAGATACTTATGCTACAGAAAATACTAATGTACTCTGATAATTGCATAGAATGAAGATTAACATGATAAAAATCATATTTTAACTGATAAAAAATTTCATATATGAATTGATAAAATTATTAATGTTTATGCTGATTGATTCGTTGATTTTTATGCTAAATGTTATATATCTGATTCATTAATTCATATACTAACTCATAAATAACTGCAGATATTGGTAAGATAAAAGTTAACAGATTGATTATAGGCTACCTGATTTGTTTATACATATGTATATGGATTCATATAATTATGATTAATATATGTGCACTTTAAATAGATTTCTATTGCGTACACGCAAAGATATATTTAGATTCTGTTATTTATGATCATTTATATAATAGATTCCTATTGCGTACACGCAAAGATATATTTCGACTCTGTTATTTATGATCAATTATATATAGGATACATGATACTTTATATATATAGGATACATGACCGAGGTTATACTACTTCACTTTTAACTAGCGTTCGAACAACTTTTCGACCATTACACAGTTCCAGACAACCACCTATAGCCCAATGAAACGGCCTATTTTCACAGGGTTAAAACAAGGGGAAAATTTGCCTGGGCGGGTCCAACGTTCTATTTTTGCGCTCATACTTATTCTCTGCATCCTAAGCTACACGATTACGTTCGCGATGAATAAAAAAAAACATCCCCAGCACGAGTCCTTCGCCAGCAAAGTAGAGTTGAATATCCTTCGGGTCGTAATTGTCGGAAGTATGTCCCTTTCGTAGTCAATTCCGACAGCCGCCGGAGCATTCCGCATTAAAACGAGATTAACGACGAGATACGGTGTCGGTCGAAGAAGTCCATGAAATTCCTTTCACATTGTAGGCGGTTGTTACTTGACTGTAGTCGTCCGCTGCAACGAACGATTTTTTGAAGTTGCGATGTGAAACTCTCGTACTGCAGGATACTGTAACCAGGTTCCATTAATCAGCCTGCAAGTGAAATTATACTTGTCACAAGGGCAAAGTAAATTCAGACAACATCCAAATACGGGAGGGGAGAGAGCCATTTAGACCAGACTTAACCCACATGAATTCGCTGATATTTTGGAATTCAAAAGAGTCCGCTGTACAAACTTTTTTTTTATCCATGGCATTAACAATGAGTGAACCTATCCAGGTCTATGAGGACTGTAAAAATATCCATAATTATAAAAAATAAACAGATATCAATACAAATCCCAAAGAAAATTCGATATTACTGGTAGTGAATTACTAGATAAAGAAGTGGAAAACGGAGCTATTTGTAAGATTGCCAGGCAACATAAGAGTCAAAGAGAAGATTAATCATGATTCTGTATTTCTCTATGCTAACTGAAATTAAGTTGTGATAAAATCTGATCCTATGTGCCCTAACAAAAGTTTCATATTCAATTTTCTCGTGCGCATCCTCTGAGGTTAATTTTAAAAACTTTATTAATAGGTAGGAGGTGCAACGAAAAAAACCCACTATGTAACTAATTTCTATATAAACTTTGGGTTTTCCAAGAAAATGTGACATTTTCCCATGAATGTTTTACTTGAATTGTAATAGGCTAATGTTGCAAGTAAATATTTCATATATACATATCTTGATACTTCTAAATGTCTATGAGGTTCAGAAAAAAAATTAATTCATTTTGTTGTTATAGAAAGTCTATTTGCTTATTTTGTTCATTAATTTTAAAATGATTGCAAGTTGCATTGCGCATACCGATAGACACTTGTACCTAACGTCTGCCTTGCCCATGAGAAGTTCGGGCTAAGCATTCCTTTCTCCAGTCAATCTGCTTTTGCAAGCAGAGACGACACACAGATGAAACCTGTGTAAGCAGATTATTGAGGTTAAAAGGAACAAATGCTGATACGGCAATGATGACGTCGTCACTTGGCAGGAGATTGCTCTCAGCCAGCTAAGAGTTACGTTACTTGCTGCAATAAATACGACTTTAGGATAAATTTATTATCTTTTAATACTCGACCCACACGAAAAGAATGTCTGAAAAAAAAAACAGTACCAAAATTGAACAATATATTAGTTTCATGTTGGAAATCTGATAATTATGTTAAATTAAATATTCCTTATTGAAACTAATGAAAAAGGTTTCCATACAAATTCTATATATATTATTAGCCCTGTATAAGATTCATATAGGAATTATTCCATAGATAACATTTTCACTTCTAGACTTCCTGACTTTAAAATCTCTTTTATTTTATTTTATTTATTTATTTATTTATTTATTATTATTATTATTTTTTTTTTTCATTGACTACGAATATAAATCACCGGGACAGACAATATGTCAGTAGGTTTTGATATGTGTTTGAACTTTTAGCTTATTTGTCATTACTAAAGCGTTAAGTTAGAGTTCAAATCTTTACGCATATATATTTGGATTGATTTTAATTATCTATGGTTACGTTTTGCTTATTGATTTTATCGTGATTCCTTTTTTATTATAATTTGTAACCCTTCCGACTTCTTACGGAGTGTATTATATTGACTCCACTTGTATCCATATTATTTTATTTTTTTATATTTATTTATTTATATATTTTTATATATATTTGATAAATTAATGGTTGGCTTGAATATGTGGAAAATGTTCTTGTGGGAGTGTTCTAGCGGCGTACCGTATAAGGCTACTTGCGGCATCAATTCTATAGATACAAGATAAAATGATAAAGTTTTTAAAACCGCGAGAACCGCTATAATCCAGTTCGGATCCAATATCACGAGTTGTAACTCGTAAGACATTGACACTTCCTATTTAATTATCCGGTATTCTACCAAACCGATTGACTCTGGGTGATAAAATATATTATTGGTTTACTTAATGGAAAGGAATTCACACTACGTGTTATGGAGATTATTATTGATTTACACCACCCGAGTCAGATTATCATGTGTTGAATTCCATGTTTACTGATTTAGCACTCATAAATATTCCTAACGCACTCAATTGCGGTGTTTGTTTTTAGTGCTATTAATTCTATATAACGTGTCAAGGAACTATTAACACTAAGAAGTGTTTATTCTCTCTGTCAGACTCGTAACTCTGTTAATAATTCTAAGTATATTCTTTCAAGGATTGATTTGGCACAGGATAGGCCCTTAACTGACAGGTGTCTTAGTGTGTCCCTTGTTTTCATGACACGTGTTACAATCAGTTATGTGCTTTTTATATCTGTAAACATTGTAGGCCAGTAAAACAGTGATGTGGCTTCCTGTGACATAGGAGGGAACCCTGGATGACGGAATGCAACCAGTTTATGACGATTGGTATGAGAGAGATTATTACTACTACCTGGTCGTTAGTCCTCTGCTGTGTTCTTCGGGTTTTCCTCGTCACAGACCTACATAGAACATTACATTTGATTACATTATTCTGATACACATACTATAAATATACTTTTGCTTTAGGGTTTCTGCTCGAAGTGTTTATTGTTTTTGCCTAGCCACTGTCCCTGTTTCCGTTTCGAAGTGTTTATTGTTTGGTGTTTATTGTTTTGCTTATCGCTGTTGACACTTGCTTTGTTCAGTTTGTAACAGTTCTGCGCTCCGACCCAGATATTCAATGCTCGCGATCTCTTGGGTTAAGGGATTTTCTTGTTTAGATACGGTTTTAACAATAGGCACGGATGTTTCTATATCTTTTAGTCCAATTAATGGTTCTTTGCTGTATGGTGCGGGATTTTCGGGATAATGCGTCAGCTATGACAATTGCTTTCCCAGGTAGATATCTTATCTTGGCTCCAAAGACCTGAATGATCATTTGTCACCGAGTTCCTTTTGTACTGTGATTAAAGCCTTTGAAAAACTCGGTAAAGGACTCATGTTCAGTAAGGACTTTATCAGGATAGCCATAGATTATGAACTTAAAATGTACTAGTGTTAAAGATACCTAGCCCTTCCTTGCCTATTACTGCATATTTACTTTCAGAGGGCTTTAGTTTACGTGAATAAAAAGCTATAGGGAAGAACTGTTTATCATATTACTGAAGTAGTATCCCTCTTACCCCTTGGTCTGAGGCGTCTGTTGCAATAAAAAAAAATTCCTTATTTAAATCAGGGATTTTTAAGTTAGGTAAGCTGCATTTTCCGCTTTTAAGATATCGAACGCCTGTTGATGCTTTTCAGACCATAATAAATCTACGCTCTTCTTCGTAAGATCTGTTAAAGGAGCTGTCATGATTGAAGAGTTACATATTTACATACGATTGTAATACCCACTACAGCGCAAAAGTGCTGTATCCCCCTTTTACGTACCGTAAAAGGGGGATAATAAGTACCGGAAAGTTATGAATAGCCGACACCTTACCATGGACTACTTTTAAGACCTTGACCAGACACATAAAACCTAGATAAACATGTTCGGTTTTAAAAAACTCTCATTTAGATATTTTACTCTGAGATTATTTGTCTTTGTCTCTGTAGCACTAGCTCTACTTTATGTGAATGTACTTCTAAGGTATTAGAAAAGATTACAAGATCATCCATATAGGCATGTAGGTTATCGCCTAAAAATCTCCAAACACTATATTGTAATTGGGGCGCAACGTAAGCCGGAGGCATACGTAAAAATTGATAATGTCCCCTGAGTGTGCTGAAAACGGTGTATGAGGTACAATCACTTAGGTAATGATCTGGTAAAAGCATTTTAAGTAAGTCCAAGCGGTGAAAAATTTATTCTAACTAACAGAGATAAGATATCGTCGGTACATCGCACTGGAAACTATCGGGAGTCGTTTCCTTGTTTAAGCGACAGAATCTACGCAGATACGCCAAGTCCGATCTTTTATGACATGACATTTGAGGGAAAAATTATATGGGCTTATTTGATTTCCTAATGACTCCTATTACTAACATTTTTCAACTTCGTCATTTATCTCTATTTTGAAATTTCATTGAGAGTCTATACGAAGGTACGTATATAGCTTTATGTTTGTCCTTAGACCGTATTTTGTGTTAAATTACATCCGTTTTTCCCAGAGATCACTCGCCAGTGGAGAAACTTCCTGGTATTCAGGTAAAAGATAAAAAAAAATTCTGCTGAATCACCTCTGCTTGAATGACTTTACGGATATTACTTTAGATAGATTATCAGAGAGATTCATCCACGACTGGTTGGGCGTGATTAAAAATTAGCAACAATAAAAAATGCGATATTTATAACTTCCGTATCCACGATATGTATACTTTTAGGGCTTTGTTCGCGGAAATCGTTATATTTCAGAGTGTCGGGAAGGATTAAAATTTCATTTCCCAGCAAAGTCTTTTTACACGCACTAAGACATTCGAGGGTGCATGCTTCTCGAGATTTTGCGTGCAAAGTGCGACTGCGGTTGTGGGAGAATTCTGTTGGGTCATTTGAACAATGTTACGATTTATGAGACAAATGTATAGTTCCTTTATATAAGTTATTATTTGATTAACTGTCTCATTTTTGTTCAAACGGATTTTAATATGTTTGAAGGTTTATAGGATTTCCCTTTGATAAACACGCCTTTATTGCAGGATGTAAGATAATATTTTGTATACCCTTAGATGAATCTTACAATTACACTAGATACAGATCAATGTTTTTTATAGCTATAGAGGTATCTGTAAACGCTCGCTTATCCGGACTTCTCATTAGGGAAGTTCGAACAACAGACGGTGAGTCCGTAAATACAGGATATTATGTGTACTAAAGGAATAAACAAGATATTCTAATTTTTACGGCGCGTACAGTCGGGCTTTATCCACCACTACTTATAATAACTTACGTATTAAAAAAAAACGAAAACCTGCTCTGATTACTTTATACGGTCGTGTGTTTCCTAGGAAAAATCCTTTTTAGTTCAAAAAGATATCGGTATGTATGAACCAACATCGCTTTTCCCCACTCTGCTAGAGTCGCTTATTGTGTGGAATTTGCTTTGCTTTGAAAACGTCGGCAGTTTTGACTGACCTTGACCGCTTGACTAGGTGACACAGTCACCGAGTTTGCTTGTTTGATTCTGAAAGGCTACTGTTTCTATTTCTTTTTGTAATAATTAGGATCCTTCTCTTTATTACCATCGGCAACGTATTTGTGTGTTTTTAGCATTATGTTGCTGGTTACGTATAAAGCAATGAATGACGAACTATTAGGAACTGAGCGATTACTAATAAGACAAGTTATCACTACTGCATACAATATTAACTGTTTGTACTTCATTCTTTGCTAAAATTTGAAATAGTGAGGGATCCTGGTCAGCGCATTTAGCCTGATGAAAGTTTTTTACAGACATGTTATTCCTTGCAATCCAGCCATATTTTTAAAGTTAAGTTGAGTCATTGAGGTTCGATATTTTATATAACTCAAAAAACTCAAGGCTAAAACTGCGATCGGGACTTTGCAAAGGAGCATTTATTGTCATGACCCGAAATAGTGTTACCTCTAATTTATATAGATTTGTACGGGTGTTCCACTTGTTTTTTGTGTGTTTTCTAATCACTACGGTGCTTAACGACCCTATCCATGCATCTGTATAAATACAGACGTCCACTGCGTAATCGCATATTCACTGTTTAACATGATTTGTTACGTAAGGGATTAATTATCACCCAAAATGATAAAATTAACATAGTATATGATTATGATATTTCAGTAGAACTTCTGGAAACAGACACTCAAAGATAAAAAACTCGCAGTAGCGAAATCTCAATGATGTAGATAATTTCTGTAAAAAAGTAAGATTAAGAATGTCTCGTAACTTCAGCCACAGGAATAACGAAATTCGACCTGCAAAGGAAACACTCAAAGTTACTCCAAATGAATAAAAAATTGTACTTAGCTTGCTTTTGTGGGAAGTCACGGTGTTCCGATAACGACACACGGCCTTGGTCCTCCTTCTCTATTTAGCGGATGACCTGGTTTGGCTTCAGTTTCCCCCGTGCGCGTTGTTTCGATGATTCGAGCCCTTGAAAGATCCGATGCTGCAGACGCGTTCGGTTTGTTTCTTGAAGTTCCGGAAACGCTCACTAACGATGTTTTCTTGATTGATTCTAATGAGAGACGAAGCTTGCGTTGTCGTAGGAAAAAGACACGTCGGTTTTGTTTCTTGAAGTTATTCACTAAACGATGATACTAAGTTGGTTGAAGAATCTGTTGCTTTCATCGTCGTTGAAGAGTTCTTATTGTTTTCTGAAGTCGCTCACTAACGATGATACTAGGTTGCTTGAAGAATCTGCTGCTTCCGTCGTCGTTGACTTCTTATGATACATGATTTATTATTCTGATTTTTCTTCGTAGGACGTTGTAGAGTTCTTCTGGTACGCTGGCCACCAATATTAGGGCTTGTGCCTTGTATGATAAGGCGCCCTATGAGGTAATGTTAGACTAGCGATAATCTTACGCTAAGTCGGTTGGTATTGCACTTCCATCTTCAATGGAGTGTCTGGGGGTTTGTAGATCACTTACGAAGTCGGTATTATCTTGTTGGTTATTACGACGATGTGTTAAACTCATGTTGGTTCGGTGATGGAGGTTCTTGTAGAAAACACTAATATAAAAAATTATATATTCTTCTGAAGTTTTACATGGTGAAGATCAGGTATGATTGTACAAGTCTTCTAATAATGATAGCTTGATCGCTTCTGCCAATGATGATGGCTAATCCTATTCCTCTACATGATAAAGCTTAGGTAAAGAGGTACAGGTCTTCTAATGACGATAGCTAACTCTCTTCTGCCTGTCTACCATCTCTGTTACAAGTTATGAAGGAACAGACAGTAGTTCGAACATATGAACATACATACAAATGACATAGTTTCATACGAACACACAATCAAAATGAGACACGCTACAGATCACGTAGGCGGTAGTTGTCTCAAGCAGGGAGCTTGGACTAATGTTTATAAACAATTGAATGACTACAGGTGACGGCATGTTATCTTAGCCTACATACTTATTGTATACGTCATCTTTAGCGTCTCTAGTCTGATCACATTCCTGCAAGCAATCTTTTATATATATGGACTAACATTCCATATTTTTATTATGTAAACACTTACACTGGTAGGCTAGGGTGGTGGCTCTGGCAAGGGGTGCCTTCGTCTGCTCAAGTGCCCAGTGCTGCAGCATTTCCCACGCCAGTGTCTTCAGTTTCCCCTTCAGCACCTTGGTCAGGGGATACATGATATGGGCGATGTCCGGCACAAATCGTCGGTAGTAATTAACCATGCCGAGACTTGATTGTCTTGAGTGTAGGGAAGTTGTTTACCACCTCTACCTTGGAGGCCATGAGGTGGAGACCCATTGGGGAGACCTCGTGTCCCATGATGATCAACCCATTCTCCTGAGGGAGTTTCAGCACAGCCCAGACATGTACCAGGCTCTCTTCCAGAGATGTGGAGAAGATCAGGATATTGTCCACGTAGAAGACACAGAAGGAAGTGGCCCCAGTGTTCCTGAGCCTGAAGGTGGAGTAGGAGAAGGTGTATGTTCCAAATGGGGTGATGATGGCCGTCTTTGGAATGTTGTCATGATGTACTGGCACCTGAAAATAAGATTTAGGTAGATCCATTTTAGTAAATATTTTGGTGCCATGTAGGGCTCCTGTCAGGTCCTACATGTTTGGTAGGGGGTAATGGTCAGGCATTGTCATCAGGTTCAGTTGACACGATAGTCCCCACAGGGCCTCTAGGAACCATCTGGCTTCTTCACCATGTGGGGGCGGGGGACACCCATGGGCTTGATGCCTTTTTGCAAATGCCCATTTTCTCCATTTTGCGAATGCTTGGTTAGCATCCTTGAGCTTTTTGGGTGGCAGGCAGCGAAACTTGGCATGTGTTGGTAGGCCCGTGTTGGTGATGTGGTGGTAGATGCCGTGCTTGGCTTGTGTTCCCGGCACCTGGCGTAGCTCCAGCTTGAAGACGTCTGGGAATTTATGCAGGAGGGTACTGTATTTGGACAATGCGACGGCACATATAGCAGGCATTCCCGGGCCGGCAGTGAGCGTTAGGTTCCGGGGTCTAGAAGGTGTTTATGGCCAGTGTCCACCAACAGGCCATGTTTAGCCAGGAAATCGGCACCCAGTAGAGGGAACCTGACATCCGTGATGACGAAGGGCCATTCGTTCCTATAACCCATAATGGATATTCTGCGGGTCTGAGTTCCTTAACAGTGGATGGGGCTTCCGTTTGTGGGTACTAGTACCCCCATGGCTTTGGGCGAGCGGTTGTGGTCCTCTCTCAGTAGAGAGACTGACTGCATGGCTCCCATGTCTACCAGCATTCGGTGCCCTGAGATCGCATCATGGATGAAAAATCCCACTAGTTGGGATTCCCTGTTGCTTGCAGCTGCTGCTGTTATGGATGGCCGCCCTCTGCATTTTTTGGGAACACACAGGGAGCTCTGCAGTTTCTGGCATTTTTCCCGAATTGTCAGTGGAAATAACAACAGGCTGGATTCGTCCACGTCTTCTGCTGCTGCAGTTGTGCCTTTTTTCTGTATATTGCAGGTGTATTCCCCTCCTCAACCTTCTCTTCTATCAAGCTGCAGGCTGTGGATGCTGCAGCGTGCTTGGAGGCCTTGGTGACCTCGTGGAGTTTATGCACGACGTTCACCAATTTCTCTGATGGAAGTGTGCCTGCCTCCATGATTTGCACCCTCACCTTTTGAGGAAGGTGCCACAGGAATATTTCTCACGATAGGCTGATCTCCCTTCTTTTGCCAAATTTGTTACGGTATGGTAGCACCAGGGGTCCTCGTAGTTCATCCCAGGGGTCCTTGGGTGATGTGTTCCACAAGAATTGGTTCATCAGGTCCAGGGCACATTGGGCTCTCTCTGGGACGGGCATGGAGTAAATCTCGGTAAGCTACCTGCAGAGGTCTTCGTATTTGATCTTATCTGGCTGCATATATAGCCAAGGTGTAACTTTATTAAACACTTCCTTGGGCAGTGTCGTCATGGTGATATCTGCTCTGATTTCTTAGTCTGTGATCTTGGCTATGCGGAAATGTACATCAGTCGCAGGAATGGCGACAGCTTTATTGCCTGAGTTATCACAGCTTTCGAAGGCGAGAGGGGGATGCAGAGGATCTGTTGGTCCTCGGTTTGATTTTCGGGTTCTGTGTTTGGCCTTTTGACTCTCACAACAAAAAGCTAATTAAGCACTGTATTTAGTCCATTAATGGTGTTTAGGGTTCATCAAAAGTCAAAACTATACGCCATGTGGTTCTGTTAATGACTTTCTGAATATGGTCAATGTGGATCGTAAATGGCATGACCAAACCATTCAAACACGCCAGAACGTATCTGGGAGGTACACCATAGTTAGCCCGTTAGTGGCGTTGGTGATTTTCCGAGGAAGGTGCTTTCAGAAGCCTAAATTTTATTGCCATATGGTTCCGTTAAAGCCTTCTGAAGGTAAGTGTGGCCGTAGTGAGTCCGTTAATGGCAAAGCCAAAACCTCTGTTTACTGTCACTCCTCAGGTCACCAGTTGTGAGGTCACAATGAGTCAGAACTTGGTACTAATGAACTATTGTTGTTGTTTGAGATTAAGCTGGCCTTAAGCCAGCATGGGCTTTTGCTCATAGAGCAGCCCTTAGTAGATGATTTATTACCTGGGTATGCGATATACATAGCAGTGTATGGACAGAAATGGAGTGCCCGACCCTGCGGGTTCTGCAACTCGCACAAAGACAGAGAAGGGTTTGTGTTTCTTAGCAGTCAATAAAATGGTAATAACAAAGGACATAATGGACATACATTGATGAATTATATATCGAAAGAAAGCCCAGGAATTTCTACGTACAGGTATATACATGATGCTTGCTGCTTAGCTAGATGAAATACAATCTTGTGATTAGTGGGTAAAGAAAGTCTTGACACAGGTCTTTACAATCTGGATGAGATACAAGATCGTGATTAGTGGGTAAAGGTCTTCACTGTAGACAGACAAGAATCAAGAAACGAAATATTCCGAGAAATTTCATATATTTATGATTGCACATTTACAAAGAAAACATGACTTTTTTTACATTTTAATGAAAATATACTTTATAAATCAAATTATAGTGCGATCGGCTGGCAATGCCAGGCATTAATGAAAATTACGAAACAGCTGCGCATCATTAGTGTAATGGAATTTATATTATGATTATGAAATAATAAGAAATAACGTTGATAATTTGAGCACCATAATGAAAATAAAAATATATAAAAGTAATAATGTTGATAATTTGAGTAACAAAATAAAAAAAGAATAATATAAGATTTTTTAATTACATTCCTATATAGAATTACACCAATGGGTAGTACCGAAGGTGTTTTGCGAGCAAAATCATTCACTAGCTCTTCCAAATCAAATGACTTAACCATGTTTTTCTGCGGCCATCAACAAGATTGCCAGCCGGTCTTTCCCAGCTATTGTTCGCCGGTAGTTCTTTGCATGATTAAACACAGAATAAAGCCTCATTACTAGTAGTAATGACTGGAATGGTTAACAAAATTTTAAGGATAGTTAGTAACTCAGAAAATGCAACTAGTAAGGTTTTTAGAGCAGTGTACACATCGATTGCAGGTCCTCTTGTTTCTTTTCTTCTCAGAACATCTTTGCAGAATGAATCTGTGAAACCAAGAAGACTGTAATGCTTTGCGAACAGCATTAGTTTTTCCTTAATGTGATGACACATTTGAATTTTGGTAGGAATAATGGAACACCAACTGCTATCACTAAATGATGCCCCTGGCAGAAATTATGATGTCTGGTGATTATGGTAACCCGGGTTTATTTCCCCCTACCGAAAATGATAATTTCTTCGTATTTCTTACACTTTGATCTCAAGGCTTTAGCGTATCCAAAAAGTGCGAAGAATTCGAGAAGTTATGAGGACATTGTGGCTATTATTAATATATATATATATATATATATCTATATATAATATATATATAACTATATATATATATATTATATATAATAGTATATAATATAAAACAACTGTGTGTGTAAGTACAACAGTGTGCGATGAACTCTTAATTCTCAGTCACCAAGTATTTAAAGAAATATGAATCAGACCCCGGCGTTGCCTATAGAGGTCGAACTTCCCAGTTGTGATCAGCGAGTCGGTAGGAAGCTAACCTTACTCTAAAACAAAAACTATCTCTTAAAAGCACTTGCTCTTGGGAACGACCGGCAGATTTATTCTTTGCATGAAATGATTGTGTCACGCTTCCGGTGGTGCTATCTTGCATCGTGTATTGCAGACTGACTGTTGTTTATTGGTCCGTCAGAGATGAGGATGAAAATGTCATCAACATACTTGGCTCGCCCGAGTTCAGGCTGGTGTTATTTATGTTGCTTTTTTCCCTTCGATAAGGAATGAACGTGCAATATGTCCTTAGGACGTCAGATAAATAGACATAATATATAGGCTACTGTAGTACACACACACACACACTATATATATAATATATATATATATATATATATATATATATATATATATATATATATAATATATATATATAATATATATATATATATGGCTATTCCCCTCATGAAAAACGGCTCCATTACTTGAATAAAGTAGAGGAAATAGTGGTCACTGCATGCTACATCCATGCGTTCTTCAACTACCGAATAGAAAAATGGTCAACATAATTCATGTGTATAAATCACCACAACATTAGCCACTTCCTACACATACATATGTCGCGCACACTCTCGCTTCTTTGTTTTATGGTCCTTATTTTCCATTTCCTTACTACATCTGTACATTACAACTCCAAATTACACATTTTCTACACACACACACACACACACACACACACACACACACACATATATATATATTATATATATATATATATATATATATATATATATATATATATATAAGCGAATACCACAAAAAAATGATAGACAGAAATCCAAGCGCTTTCGTCTTTACTAAGACATTGTCAAGGAACGAATGAAATAGCTGGAAAGAAAGTTACCAGGTAAACAAAAGGATCAAGAATACCATATGGTCAAAAGGGTAAAAATCAGTGACATAATCCAGGACTATCGGACATTACACGGTCACAAATTTAAACAGATTTAACCATAAGCGAAACTAAAACTTAGCCACACAACGTCCAAAAACATGTATGAAACTGATATATATATATATATATATATATATATATATATATATATATATATATATATATATATATATATATATACATATATATGTTTTTTTTTGCTTATATTTATCTACAACTTTTTTCCACTATGAAGGCATTGAGTTTAAATAAATGAAGACTTAAATTTAGAACCCTTCCATTATTTGAATTGATGAAACAAGATTCAATGATATTCTTTTTAGCTGTGTTATTACATGGGATTAATTTAAAGCTGTTGCTTGACTCCAGTTAGTAGGATGATCTAAATATCTCATATGTACGAATAATGCATTCGACATTTGTCCAGTTCTCACAGAATACTGATGCTGTTTCATTTGTTATGAAAGAGGTTTTCCGGGTTGTCTGTAATATATTTTATCACACTTTTTACAAGGAATATCATATATGCAGTCGGGAACATCTTTAGGAGAATTTTTTATTACTAAACGCTTAAATTTAATATTACTGAAAACATTTATGTTTAAAAACTTTTAATTTCTAGGAATTTCTAAAAACCTTTCATCATACGATAATTTTAGAATGTTAGGTTTACTAAATTCAAGTTTGTCATTAGTTAAATAAAATGCTTTTCTAGCTCTTTTCCACGTGACATCTACAAAAGTCCTCGGGTATTTAAGTTTCAAGGCAATATCATAAATAGTTTTAATCTCAGCATCAATAAAACTGCGGGCTACAGACATGCAACGCCCTTAAGATCATCCCAGAAGAAACAGAGAATTTAACATTTTGATGGTGACTGGAATAATAATAAACAAAAGAGGCAATGTTAGTTGATTTTCGAAGACTGAAAAGGTGAAATTTCTATGGACAGTTACATCAAGAAAATTCAAGTTACAATTTCTTTTTTCCTCTTCGGTAAATTTTATGGAAAGGAATAAATTATTGATATAATAAGGAATTCCTGGAGATTTTCATGAACTGGCCAAATACAGAAAATATCATTCTCATATCATATAACTTTTTGGGGCAAAATTCTTGGTAATGATTTTGTAACCAGGCATGTGAGTTCGTATACTCCTGTGTCCCCCAGGACACAGGAGTATACGAAATTTCATGCCTGGACTGTGACCAATCTTACATCAGCTTTACAGGAAAATCACTTCCCCAGAGATTAACATAACATAAATGGTCAGTTAGGTTATGTTCAACAGAGCTAAGCCGTTTTTAACCAAATAAATAACCACGTATATTTTGTAGCAGCAAATGTCGGTACAGAAGTCAGATGATAGAGTCAGCTTTGAGCAAAGACAGGTAACGAGCATCTCAAAGGGTGCCTTGGATTCAGATAATACTTACTTTCTATAATTTGGCGTTTTTATGGGATCCTTTTATTAGATGGAATTTTGTTGTAACAACATTTTTACCATTATATATATATATATATATATATATATATATATATATATATATATATATATATATATATATATATATATATATATATATATATATATATATATATATATATATATATATTCATAATTCTAATGTACTGAGACTGCTACTAAGCTATAGATTATAATAGATGTGGGTAGTTTTGAAAACTAGTGCGTTTTTTGGGGAAAAAATTTCCATTAGTTTTATGTTGAGCGACTCAGTGTTAGGTATTTTTGACGTTGGCAGGCTATGTAGCTATGCTCGAAGACCAGAATATAGGTTGCATAAGAATATAAGACGATGAATATTCTCTCTCTCTCTCTCTCTCTCTCTCTCTCTCTCTCTCTCTCTCTCTCTCTCTCTCTCTTCTCTCTCTCTCTCTCTCTGCGATTCAGTGTCTAGATTTTTTGTTGTTGTTGTACAAGGAGAAACTGGATATTATATTGCGTGCTTCAACAGTACTCTAAAGCACATGGGGAAAGAGAGAGAGAGTTTGTAGTTTACTGCCACTCTTAAGGATGACGAAAGTTATCAATACTGTACGTAATTACCTTGCACTGCAAGGCCTTTCCTTTGTCAGCTGCACAAAATCATTTTCATAAAAGAAAGTTACTAGAATCTTTCTTAACAAATAGCTGTAGCAATTAAGAAGGTTATGCCCTCAACAAAAAGCGCATAAGGGTCTCATCACATGTTTCTGTGGGCGGAGGAGCCACACAGAGGAGGCGTTGGGCAGAGGTGAAGGTGGTTGTAGAGTTTGGGACTATAATTATGTTGCCCTCTGCCTGCTCACTCACCTCTTGTTACTCGGCGTCTGTCTAGACTCTAGACTATGCACTTTAGACATTTTACTGGCAATTTGGCCATTATTATTATTGTTATGTATGATATAAACGCTAGTCGAGGACTGAAACCACGAAAATACATATATACAGAAAACTAAATTCACAGATGTTGGCAGGGCAGAAGATGTAATCCTCCCGGGAACCTCTTGCAAGGAAAATACTCTCTCTCTCTCTCTCTCTCTCTCTCTCTCTCTCTTAATTACACACACACACACACACCCCTTTGATGCGATCTGAAAGGGAAAATGTATTTGGGTTTTGTGTTTCATGTCACAAAAATCATAGCATTCCCTAATGGAATATTAATCTTCAGAATGAATTGCAGTAGCTCTAGCTCTTATCGCTATATCCTCTTTTAACTTTTGTTTTTTCCCCTTTTCTTGCTTCTTTTCTCTTACATTTTTCTCCCTCCTTCAAAGTTCCCGTGTGTTGATCTATTTTGATTATTCTTATCTTCCATTCTTCAGGGAGGGGAAAGGATAAGCCATAATACATCGTTACTCTGTTCTCCGTTCATATTAATTTTGCTTTCATTCGTTTACTCGTAATTTCCTTTCCATAATTCTCTCTCTCTCTCTCTCTCTCTCTCTCTCTCTCTCTCTCTCTCTCTCTCTCTCTCTCTCTCTCTCTCTCTACGGATTCCCTTATGAATAAACTTTCTCCACAGGCGCAACCTTTTTCTCTCATTTATCTTCATCGTCTCTATCTCCGGAAATTTCAACCCGTACGATTTTCGATACGGAGAAAGTACTTGTTGACAAACTCATTATATCCCCCTTCCTTCCTTTCTTTATTTTCCATTAATTTTAGTCTGTTGGGTTTGGGTCCTGTTCATATAGTCTTTCTCTTCTTTTTTATTGTTCGTTCCTTTGCTGACTGACTCACTCGAAGATTTGTTCCGCTGTTTCTTCTTCGACTTTGTGATTGCAAATGCAGCCCGACTCGTAAGCCTGGCACCTCCCATGGCAACACGCAGAAAATCAATTTGCTTGTCTGTGGATGAAAGGCGTAAGCCGACGTTATGTAATCATCTGTCTGGCTTAATTACTGATTCTACATGGAAAATCTAAAAGACCATTAGTTTTAATAATTAATCCAGGAGAGCAACGGGTCCATTTACAATATCGCTGATATTATTATTTTTTTATTTGCACCTATTTTGCTTCAAAGTGCAATATGTCAGGAAGCTCATTTTTCTTTTGTCCTCTATTTTCGCACTGACATCGAACAAATTCGTCTTCATTGGCCACTGGCTGTCTATTAGGTAGTATACAAAGATCTTGATTCTTGATGCTAGATTTGTATCGTACTATTGCAGATATTATATATAATTTTTCTACATACATTAGTCTTGCCTTGATTAGGCTAATATATATAAATAAACTAAATAAAACGAAAGACCAACGCAATCGTATAACAACACGATTGGAGCGAATGTTTTACCAGCGAGCATTCATCTGACGATGACATTTGCACACGATAGGAGCATGAAGCGGTTTCCTTGTTGTCATCTCATGAAATTACGACAGGGAGAGTAATTTTATGCTCTTGCGTAAAATATAGTGAGCTTAGTTATGTATCGTTCAGAAACTGACATGCACAGCACTGCATGCTGTTGATTATTTTGTGAAATTCAGTCGGAGAGAGAGCGAGCCGGGGGGTGGGGGGCGACTGTCAAACTCAAAATATTAACTCATCGACATAAGTTGCAACGATCGAAGTAACTTGCAGAGAGAGAGAGAGAGAGAGAGAGAGAGAGAGAGAGAGAGAGAGAGAGAGAGAGAGAGAGAGAGAGAGAGAGAGAGAGAGAGAGAGAGAGAGAGAGAGAGAGAGAGAGAGAGAGAGATTTACTGCAATACAAGATCTGCAAATCGAAATTCATGTTATGCTTTACGTTGTCTGCAGCCTGTGAAACGTTTGCTTTTTAGTACAGCTATTTTTTTCTCTTAATTTAATTCCCCTAAAATTCAGTCAGTAGGCAGCTTAACTAATTTTAAAAAAATTCTGTCATCAATGTCTCAAAGTTTCATTTTTTTTTTTGAAGCATACATACCTCTACATAATGAATATAATAAAAATAAATATTCAGCCAGTTCTGTGTGCTGGAGGATATAGGCCATATCAGAGCATCTCCAGTTATGGACAAAAATAAACAAATTCGTCTAAAATCTCAAAAGGAAAACAAACCAAAGCTAGGGGCTGTCGCTGTACTACAATTTGTGCATCACCAAAAAGTTTACGTTGCACAAAACAATAACGCTGATCTTCAGTAGACGAAACCCCATCCTCCTTGATATAGAAAATGTTCGACTAACACGTGTGAATCTCCTAAGAAGATAAATTGTTTGCGTTATGGCTCCGATATGTTAGCTGAAAGACAGGGCTACCCATTGACCAAATGGCACTTTCAGTTATATTGTGTTGTTTTAATTCACAACTTCATTTGAGTTTTATATCTTATTTTGTACGTACAAGCGATTGGATTCTTGCTGGTCTTATTCTTTTTCGTCATTCTCAGTATAGAAATAATATTTAAACAGGATTATATGTTGGTAGCATTGTGGCACTTTTCTTGGTGATCTGGCACTGAGTGGGTATCTCATGATCTGGCGCTAAAAACAGTTTCATCGCAACAGTTGTCCGATATTACAATGGTTCTGCAATCTACGAAAATTTGTATAATGTAAGGTAGATGTCTTCACAAGAATTGTCTTTTATGGACTTTATAATTTTTGATTCTTTGATTAAGAATTATGCAGTAATCTCCAAAATAAATTATAAGAACACTGGAAAAGTTTTTAAAAATTATGAATAATATGACTACGATAACGCAATCGAACACACATTTGCATTAGGTATTGGTAAGTTAGCTGAACGCTGCCATAGGAGGCTCTTGACTTGTTTACATAGGATGTGAGGAAAGACGATAACTAGTAGACATCGAGTCGAAAATGGCTCTGTTGTCTAGTTTTACGTGTGCCATATACCTTCTGATATTACTGATAAGTGACCTGAATGTTCAAGGAGCTATAAATCAAAATGTGATGAAAGAACCGACAATAACAGTAGTGTTGTTAGCCCGTAACAAGGAGCACACACTCCCATACTTCCTGACTTTGTTTGAGAGATTGGAGTACCCAAAGAATCGGATGTCGCTATTTATTCGTTCAGACCATAATCAAGACAAGACCATCGACATATTGGAAGATTGGTTGTTTAGCAATAAACATCGTTACCATTCCGTCAATGTTGTGCTTGACAAAACCACCCCCAGGCTATACCCTTCTGAAGTCAAGCCTACCCAATGGGGTGACGATAGATTCGACCATTTAATCAGCTTGAAGGAGGAAGCTTTAACTCTTGCTCGGAATACGTGGTCAGATTACATATGGTTCCTAGATGTCGACGTCTTTCTCACAAAAAGTAATATTCTGTACCTTATGATAGGTGAGGATAGGGCCATCATCTCTCCTATGTTGAACTCTCTAGCAACCTATAGTAATTTCTGGGGAGGCATGACTGAAGATTATTGGTACACACGAACAGACGAGTACATCCCAATTTTAGATCGGAAGCAAACTGGCTGTCATGCAGTACCCATGGTTCATTCATGTGTGTTGGTAGATCTGAGGCTGGTTGCATCTGATAATCTTACTTTTTCTCCAAAGAATTTAAGTTCGTATGAAGGTCCCCATGACGATATTATTACTTTTGCCATATCTGCAAAATTAGCTGGATTAGAAATGCATGTGTTTAATTATGAGAAATATGGCTTCATACCACCTCCATTGGGAGAAAATCAAAATCTGGTTATAGATTATAAACAGTTACAAAGTTTGAAACTTGAAGTGCTGGTGGATCTTCCTCCACTGCAAGTTTCCGCACAGTTAGCAAAGTATGTACCAGCATTACCAACAAAGAACAAAGCTGGCTTTGATGAAGTCTATCTCATCAGTTTGGCGAGGAGACCAGAGCGACGTGGAAGAATGCTCCTTAGTTTTGATGAGTTGGGTCTGAATGTCAAGATCTTCGATGCTGTCGATGGCAAAAAGCTGAATGAAAGCTATCTCAAAGAAATGGGGGTAAAACAGATGGAGAACTACAAAGATCCTTGGTCACAGAGAGACATGACATATGGAGAAATTGGCTGTTTTCTGAGCCATTACTACATATGGGTTGATATTGTGAATAATGGACATAAGAAGGTATTGTATCTTACTTTAATATAGTAATATTTTTACAAGGTTATTTTGATATTAATAGCAAACTAGAGAGGTTTTTTTACTAGACCATTGCAAAGTACCTGTTTGTTCCTACACGATATACAAACCGTTGGTCCTTTACAATAGGAATTACTTAAAGCGTATCCTGAACATGGCCGCTGAATTCTTCAAATAAGACGGTTCGGTAGTTAACTACTGGTCCAGTCATGGATAGTTCGGACCAGACGTAAACAATCCAATTTGCTTTCAGCTGTCGTCATGGAAGGACGTGTTCTTCACTACTCTCTGCCCGACTGTTGTTTGCTATTTTCTTCATCTCCTATCCCGGTGGGATTATTTCTTTTCCTTTGAATATTTGTAGATTGCTAGTGTTATAATGAATTCCCAACAAACCCTAGATTTGCAGCCTTTGTTGCCCTCTGCCCCTCAGCCGGTGCTGCCCCGGGTTAGATCCTCTCTCCCTTTGTGTAATGGAGATATTGTGTGCGGAGTGTTCCTTGTGGTCCACTGCTCAGTGGGGGAAGTTTGCAGGGAGGAGGAGGTATGTGAGGAAACCTAAACTATTGCAAACCTTTCTTCCTCACACCTCTCCTGGCAACTGTCTGATACCCCTTTGGGGGAGGCCTCTCTCCACTTCCCCCTCCGACGAGTCGGAGGGGAAGATAGAGGGGGGCTGCAGCCGCGGACCTGGGTAACGCTCCTCTTATGGTCTCTGCTTGCTTTGAAGGTTCTCCTTCGGAGCGAGGAGGGACTCCCCCAACCTGACTTTTGCTTCTGCAGGTGAGGTATCAGACCAGGCATGATATTCACTTGGACTTGTGGGCGCTCTCTCGGTAGAAGTGCTGCTTTCTCATCTCAACCGTGCATCCAGCAGCGCTGCTACCCACTCCATAGTCACTAGCATGATGGCTGTCATGACCCAGCCTAGCTACTACGCACCTCCGTATCTGGTGTGGGCACATCATTCCACTAGTGTGATGTCTTCCCTGGTTGGAGTGCAACACCATCTGCCGTCAACCAACCTACTGATGCCAACCCCTCCTGGTTTTGGGTTACCATCATTGGCAGTGTCATCTAAGCGCGAGGCGCCAGCCAAGTTTTTGGCGCCAGTTGAGTGCGAGACGTCTTCCAGGCGCGAGGCGTCTTCCAGACGTGAAGAGTCAGCCAAGCGCGAGGCATCAGCCAGGACGCTCGGCGGACAAGAGGCGTCATCCATATATGAGGAGCCACCTAAGCGCGTGGCGCCAGCCAAGCGGGAAGCTTCTTACAAGGCTCAAACTTTTGTGAAGAGGAGAGATTATCACTCCCTTAGTCCCTCTCCTGTCAGGAGTTTGTCTCCCCCAGAGAAAAGACGTCCTGATTTTTCTACGGATTCTCCTTTAGACCCCGAGTTAGACGAGAACTCAGAAGACGAGACTCGTAGAAGGGAAGGACTGTCAAGCTACAAAGTCTTGACAGCCCTGCTTCTTGAAGAATATGGAGACGCATTAACCCCTGCCGCTCCTCCTTCTCCGCGCTCTCTGTTTTCGAGCGCAAAGGCAAACAAGTCTTCGTCTTTTCTTAGAATGAAACCCACTATATCTATGAAGAGGGCTCTTCAGTCTTTGAATTCGTGGATGGATTCGAAGAAGGAGCTGGTCAGGACGGTCTTCTGCATGCCCCCAGCGAGACTCGCTGGCAGAAGGGGCATTTGGTATCAGACGGGAGAGAATATGGGCCTTTCTCTCCCGTCTTCGGCTGAAGCAGACTTTTCAACGTTTGTCGATGCGTCGAGAAGACAAGGATTGAACTCTGCCCGTGTGACTTGGGGCATTTCAGAACTGGATCATCTCCTCAAGGGGCTCTTCCATGTATTGGAAGTATTCAACTTTTTAGATTGGTCCCTTGGGGTGATGTCCAAAAAGGCGCATGACTCAGAAGGACTCGACCCAGATGTTCTCCTTTGTATACTGTCGTGTATCGACAAGGCAGTACAAGATGGATCTTTAGAAATCTCCTCTTTATTTGGAGCGGGACTTCTTAAGAAGAGGACAGTCTTCAGTGCTTTTTTGACCAAAGCGATCTCCCACTCTCAGAGAGCAGCACTTTTGTACTCTCCCTTATCGGACTTTTTGTTTCCTTCTCAGTTAGTGAAAGACATTTCCTGATCATTAACTGAGAAGGCGACTCAAGACCTTCTTACTCAGTCATCAAGGAAGAAGAGACCTGCGACTGCGGTGGAAAAGAAAGGACCGAGTACGTCTGTTCAGCCCTTTCGAGGAGGCCCTACCTCCAGAGCACCCTCAAGAAGGAAGGCTCCTGAGAAGAGAAGTAGGTCTGCCTTCCGTCCCTTTAAAAAGGGTAAATAATGCTTCTCTCCTCCAAACACCAGTAGGTGCCAGGCTCTTAGAATTTGCGGAGGCCTGGGCACGTATAGGCACGGACGCCTCATCTTTGTCTATGATAAGGAAAGGATACATTATACCTTTCCACGACAGTCCTCCCCTAACGTCAAAACTACCGCCGGAACTGTCAGCCAAATACAGGGACCCTGTACTGAGGGATACTCTTCGATTGATGGTGGATCAGATGTGGGACAAGAGAGCGATAGAACTAGTACTGGATCAAAACTCCCCGGGGTTTTACAATCGCCTTTTTCTGGTTGCAAAGGCCTCGGGGGGCTGGAGACCAGTATTGGACATCAGCGCTCTGAACAAATTTGTTCAGAAGGAGAAGTTCTCCATGGAGACTTCGGCCTCAGTCCTTTCAGCTTTACGCCAAGGAGATTGGATGGTGTCTCTGGATCTCCAGGACGCCTGTTTTCACATACCGATTCACCCTTCGTCGAAGAAGTACCTCCGTTTCATGGCGGAGGGAAGGATCTTTCAGTTCAGGGCCTTGTGTTTCGGCCTTTCCACAGCTCCTCAGGTCTTCACAAGCCTGATGAAAAATGTGGCGAGGTTTCTTCACCTAAAAGGGGTGAATATCTCTCTGTATCTGGACGACTGGCTCATCAGGGCCAGATCAGAGAGACAGTGTTTGGAGGACCTTATTCTGACCATGAACTTGATCAAGTCGTTGGGATTACTCGTGAACCTCGAGAAGTCGCAGCTGACCCCCAGACAGAACTTAGTCTATCTGGGGATTCAGATGGATTCTTGGGGTTTTCGAGTATTTCCTTCGCAAGAGAGACTCGCAAGAGGCTTGGAGAAAGTCTCTCTCTTCTTAAGGAAAGAACAGACGTCAGCGAGGGAATGGTTAAGCCTTCTGGGAACCCTTTCCTCGCTCGAACAGTTCTTTCCTCTAGGAAGACTGCATATTCGTCCACTTCAATTTTTTCTCAAGAGGTCTTGGAGTTGGAAGACAGGAAATCTATCAGACGCCTTTCCCATTCCAGTGGAGATGAAGCCTCACTTGGAATGGTGGTTGCCCCCATTGAAGGAGAACAAGGGAATCTCCCTGAAGGTTCAGAACCCAACCCTAGTGTTATACTCCGACGCGTCGGAGAAGGGTTGGGGAGCAACTTTAGGCTCGAGAGAGGTGTCAGCCATCTGGGAAGCAGCGCAGGTGTCCTGGCACATAAACTGCAAGGAGCTCTTTGCCGTACATCTGGCTCTAAAGAGCCTAGAACCTTTGGTATTGAACCAAGTTGTTCAAGTGAATATGGACAACAACACCACAGCGTTGGCCTACATTTGGAAACAAGGAGGGACTCACTCCTTGTTCCTTTACGAACTGGCAAGAGACCTACTGCTTTGGACTTCCCAGAGGAATATCTCCCTGCTTATGAGATTTATTCAGGGAGTAAGGAACATAAGGGCGGACAGGCTCAGCAGGAGGAACCAGGTCCTTCACACAGAGTGGACCCTCCACTCGGAAGTGTGTCAGAGTCTCTGGTCTCTTTGGGGGACTCCTCATGTGGATCTCTTCGCCACATTCCTTTCCAAAAGACTGGAGGTATTTTGTTCGGTGGTAGAAGATCCCAGAGCTCTGATGGTCGACGCCTTCCTACTAGACTGGTCTCACGTAGACGTCTACGCCTTTCCACCGTTCAAGATCCTGGGACTAGTTCTAAAGAAATTTGTGGCTTCAGAAGGAACACGGATAACCCTGATAGCCCCCTTGTGGCCAGCACAAGACTGGTTCACAGAGGTGGTGGAGTGGACAGTAGATTTTCCCAGATCCCTCCCAAGAAGGACAGATCTTCTCAAACAACCACACTTCCAGAGGTATCATCAAAACCTCCCCGCTCTCGCTCTGACTGCCTTTCGACTATCGAAAGACTTGTCAGAGCGAGAGGGTTTTCTCGCAAAGTTGCAAGCGCGATTGCGAGAGCCTGCTGAGCTTCCACTAGAAGAGTATATCAGTCTAAGTGGGAAGTTTTTAGAAGGTGGTGCAAGTCTAAGAAGTTGTCCTCCTCCACTACCTCTGTGACGGAAATCGCTGATTTCTTACTATTCTTGAGGGAAGATTCGCATCTATCTGTACCCACAATAAAGGGTTACAGAAGTATGCTTTCTGCAGTCTTCAGGAATAGAGGACTAGATCTAACAGAGAATAAGGATCTCCACGATCTCATAAGATCCTTTGAAACTATGAAGTCGTCGGGGCCAGCTCCTCCTAGCTGGAACCTTGATGTAGTTTTAAAATTCCTTTCATCTGATAAGTTCGAACCTCATCTGGCATCTTTTCGAGACCTGACTAGAAAATGTTTGTTTCTATTAGCTTTAGCCACAGCAAAAAGAGTTAGTGAACTGCATGCTCTAGAGGATAAAGTAGGATTTAATGGGGACTCGGCCATTTGCTCGTTTAAAGCTTTATTTGTTCATGCAACTTACCTGACAGATATATATAGCTGTATTTTCTGACGTCCGACAGAATTTCAAAACTCGCGGCACACGCAGTGGGCGGCCAGGTGGTAGTACCCATTCCCGCCGCTAGGAGGCGGATATCAGGAACCATTCCCATTTTCTATTCATATTTTTTCTGTCGCCGGTCGGTAAACAACTGTTTACGGACCTCCGCCTAGGATTTTTGGATTTGACTCGTACTTAAGTATCTGGATTGACTTTTGGTTATTGATTCTGGATTGTTGGATTGGCATACGCAATAGTGGACTGTTTTTTGATTTTGGATTGGCTTTTCTGTAAACGTGATGTCTGGATCAAGTGCAGTGAGTTTCAGAGTGTGTGTGAGGAGTGATTGTAAGGTGAGGCTACCGAAATCATCAGTAGACCCCCACACAGTGTGTATGGGTTGTAGGGGGCATGTTTGTTTGGTGGATGATTGGTGCAATGAATGTGATGGATTGACCGATGATGGATGGAAGGTGTATGATTCCTATCGGCGTAAATTGGAACACGATAGGATCAGGAGGTCTTCCTCCAGGAGTGGTTCTACCAAAGGTAAGGGAACTAATATTTCTCCTGCTCTAACACCTGTAGATTTTGCATCTCCTAAACCTGTGTTGTTGCCTTCGGGCCCTGATTCTGTGTCTGGAGAAGGTAATGCCCTTTCTCTAATTTTGGAGTCTCTTCATACTCTTGAGACTAAAGTGAAAGCCTTAGAAACTGGCTCTGTGCAAGTGTGTGATCGTGCCCCTAGTGTTGTGGAGGGGGCGTCAGATCGGCCCCATAATGCCTCTAGGCCTAGACCGCTATCGGACTCCCAGGAATCAGGGAGGGGATATGTCGAAAGCCGCAAGAGGGTTACGGGGGCTTCCCACCGATCTGGCGTCCCTTCGGCAGGCCTTGCTGCAAGTTCCCAGGCTGCCAAGGAGCGCGCACGGGCGCGTATCCTTAAGGACTGCTTTTCATCCTCCGAAGCGTCCTCCCTGCGCAAGGGGTGGAGCGCTCGGAGAGACTCTCGTCCGCTGAAAAGGACGTATCGTTGTGAGGACGCTTCACGTCCTGTATCGCCAGTTTCGTTGCGCTCTTCTCCGGATGCGTATGACGCTTTTCCGCCTCAGAAGAGAGGTAGGATCTCATCCGGCGAGGACGCTGAGATGCGCTACAGTCGCTCTCTGGAGAAGCAGGTAGCTGTACCTGTGAGAAGGAAGGAGGCGTCCCCTCGCCCCTCGTCTTCTCGCAGGATCAGCCCTGCCCCCTCTGCTAGTTCTTCTCCTACGAAGAACATTCTTTTGTCCCTTCAGGACCAGTTGTCAGCGCTTATGGCTCAGAGGACTCGCCCAGCAGCAGTCGAGCCTAAGCGGAGGAAGGACCTTAGGCTGCCTGTACAGAGGACGAGGCAGTCTCCTTCTCCCTCTCCTCGTTCGTCTCTTTCGCCGATTGCGTCTCCTTCGGCGAATCGCCGATCTCGTTCGCCTGCTAAGAGAGCGGGTCGTCAGGACGCTTTCGTTCCCTCTCAGCGTCATGGGCAGGCTGCTTGCCGTGATGCTCGAGAGGACGCTTTCCAGGACGCTTCGGAGGACGCCGAGCAAGAAGACGACGTGCACCAGGACGCTCGGAAGGACGCTCGTAGTGACGTGTCTCCTTATAAGGAGAGTGTTAAGACCAACAAGGACACGCTTTCATCTAAGTCTACCTTATCGTGTAAGAAGCGTAAGGACGCTTCTCTTAGTATCAAGGCGGCCTCGGGCGCGGTCAAGGACGCTCATCGCCGTCAGGACGCTCTGCCTCCTTCGAGCTGTAAGGTTCGCCGCAAGGAAGGCAGCCTAGATGAGGCTTCTTCTCTTAAGCAACGGGGGGGCGGTCTCCTCTTCCTATTAGGGAAGAAGGAGAATGAGTAGTCCTGCTGAATCGGTAGAAGAGGAACCTCCTTCTGCTTCTTCAGTTTCAGACTACAAGGTTCTTGTGCGGCTGTTGCGCTCGTCCTTCGGGGACAAGTTCCAGCCTGCAGCTCCCAAGTCTCCTCCCTCTCAGTTTTCATCTTCCAAGTCATGTAAGACCCCAGAGTTTGCCGAAATGAAGACTTCGCTCTCCACTAAGAGGGCCTTCAAGAAACTCCAGGACTGGATGGAATGAAGGAAGGATCAGGGCAAGTCAACTTTTGCTCTTCCTCCCTCTAGACTCAGCGGTAAAGGGGGTATTTGGTATGAGACCAAAGGAGACGTGGGTGTGAGGATCCCTTCTTCAGCGCAAGGAGATTTCTCTAGCTTGGTGGACTCTTAGAGGAGGTCCCTCTTATCCACTGCCAAGGTGACTTGGACCCCTACGGAGACAGACCATCATTTGAAGGGGCTGCTACGGACTCTTGAAGTCTTCAACTTCTGGACTGGTGCTTGGAGTTCTAGATCTGCAATCTAGAAGCCCAGAGTCTCAGTTTGGGGGAGCTGTCCAGCGTGCTATCGTGCATGGACAAGGCCGTCAGGGATGGTTCAGAGGAGCTTGTCTCTCATTTTGGGACTGCCTTCCTGAAGAAGAGAGCTTTGCTGTGTAACTTCACAGCTAGATCCGTTACTCCAGCTCAGAAAGCGGAACTGCTCTTTTCTCCTCTTACGAGCCATCTCTTCCCCCAGACTTTGGTTAAGGACCTGGCAAGTAGTTTGCAGGAAAAGGCAACACAGGACCTTTTAGCCCAGTCCTCGAGACGTCTGGCAGTTCCTTCCACTTCTTCGTCTTTTGTGCGACCGCCGAAGAAGGTTAAACCCTTTCGTGGGGCTCCTCCCTCGAGAGCAGCTCCTCGAGGGAGAGGGCTTGCAAGAGGAAGAGCTTCCTTCAAACCCAAGCCATCTAAGTGAAACTCATGTCCTTCAGACACCAGTCGGAGCCAGACTGAAGTCCTTTGCGGGAGCATGGAGAGAGAGAGATACGGACCCTTGGTCCCTCAAGATCGTGGAGCAGGGGTACAAGATCCCCTTTTTAGATCCTCCTCCTCTTTCCACGACTCCCAGAGACCTTTCTCTGTCATATCAGGGAGAAAAGAGACAAGTGTTGTTCGATCTTTTACAACAGATGATCGAGAAAAGAGCGGTGGAACAAGTCGCGGACCTGGGGTCTCCAGGTTTTTACAACAGGATTTTCCTAGTACCAAAGCAGTCGTCCAGTTGGCGTCCAGTCCTAGATGTAAGCAGGCTCAATCTTTTTGTGGAAAAGACCAAATTCACGATGGAGACGCCTCAGTCTGTTCTGGGAGCCTTGAGACCGGGCGACTGGATGGTGTCCTTAGACCTGCAGGACGCGTACTTTCACATCCCGATCCACCCTCTTTCAAGAAGGTACCTAAGATTCGTCTTAGGCAACAAAGTGTGGCAGTTCAGAGCCCTTTGTTTCGGCCTAACCACGGCTCCGATGGTTTTCACCGTCGTCATGAAGAATGTGGCGATGGTACTACTCTTCGGGATAAGAGTTTCCCTTTACCTTCCTCGACGATTGGCTTATCAGAGCGTCGTCGAGAGAAAAGTGTCTGAAGGACCTGCAGTTTAACGTTAGCCTTAGCGAAGTCCCTGGGACTTCTTGTCAACCCCTCGAAAAGTCGCATCTGACCCCGACACAGTCCATCGTGTATCTGGGGATTCAGATGGATTCAGTGGCTTTTCGAGCGTTTCCGTCCCAGGAACATCAGCGGCTAGGCTTAGAGAAAATCTCAGCCTTCTTGGGGAAAGAAACTTGCTCGGCGAGGGAATGGATGAGTCTGCTGGGCACCATTTCCTCGCTGGAAAGGTTTGTTTCCTTGGGAAGACTGCACCTCAGGCCTCTCCAGTTTTTCCTTGCGGACGAATGGAAGGCCAAGGACGATCTCAATGCAATCTTGAGGATCTCAGAGTCAATAAAGAGCCATCTAAGATGGTGGCTTGATCCGCAGAAGCTACAAGAGGGCTTGTCCCTAAGTCTTCTGAGCCCCAACCTAGTGTTGTTTTCAGACGCTTCCATTGCGGGCTGGGGAGCAACACTAGGAGGGGAGGAAGTGTCAGGCTCCTGGAGAGGGGAACAGGCAGTCTGGCACATCAATGTCAAAGAACTTGCAGCGATCTTCCTGTCTCTGCAGTTCTTCGTAGAAAGATTGACGAACAAAATCGTTCAAGTCAATTCGGACAATACCACAGCCCTCGCGTTTTTGAAGAATCAGGGAGGAACACACTCCAGGATTTTGTTTCACCTAGCGAAGGAGATTCTGCTGTGGGCAAAGGTGAAGAAGATTACGATCCTGAAAAGATTCATTGCAGGAGTGCAAAACGTCAGGGCGGACCTTCTCAGTCGTCAGGACCAAATCCTGCCGACGGAATGGAACTTACACAAATACGTGTGTCGAGATCTTTGGAAGTTGTGGGGACGTCCTCTGGTCGACTTATTTGCGACGTCGAGGACGAAGAGGCTTCCTCTGTATTGCCCCCCGGTCCTAGATCCAGAAGCAATCGCCGTGGACGCATTGCTATGGAGTTGGACGGGTCTAGACCTGTATGCCTTCCCACCATTCAAGATCATGGGGGAAGTCATGAGGAAGTTTGCGGCTTCAGAAGGGATAAGGTTGACCCTGATCGCCCTGATGTGGCCAGCGAGAGAATGGTTCACGGAGGTCATGTCTTTCCTTGTAGACTTCCCAAGGACGTTGCCCTGGAGGAAAGATCTACTCAAACAGCCTCACTTCGAAAGGTATCACCAAAACCTCTCCGCTCTGGGTCTGACTGCGTTCAGACTATCGAAAAGTTGGCCAGAGCAAGAGGTTTTTCGAAAGCAGCTGCAAGAGCAATCGCAAATGCAAGACGAGCATCTACAAGAGCTGTCTACCAATCGAAGTGAGCTTCCTTCAGGGCATGGTGTAAAAAGGAGGGAGTTTCCTCTTCCACGACCTCTGTGAACCAGATAGCCGATTTTCTGCTTTTTCTTAGGAACGTGCAGAAATTAGCCGTCCCAACCATCAAGGGATACAAGAGCATGTTGTCAGCGGTTTTTAGGCACAGAGGCCTGGACCTTTCTGACAACAAGGATCTTCATGATCTCTTGAAATCTTTTGAGACCTCGAAGATTCCTCAAGCGAGACCGCCTTCATGGAACCTTGACGTAGTTCTTAGGTTTTTATTGTCAAGTCCTTTTGAACCTCTCAAGCAGCGTCTCTTCGGAACTTTACAAGGAAGGCTCTTTCCTAACTTCTCTGGCGACGGCGAAGAGAGGTTTAGTGAATCCAAAGCTTTTTAGTCATTTAGTGGGCTTCAAAGGAGACAACACTGTCTGCTCTTTGAGCCCAACTTTCTTGGCAAAGAATGAAAACCCTTCTAACCCTAGCCCGAAAAGCTTCGAGATCAAGGGTATGTCAAGTCTGGTGGGCCAAGAACCAGAGAGAGCCCTGTGCCCTGTCAGGGCTCTCAAGTTCTATGTTCATAGAACGAAAGAGGTAAGAGGTCCCTCAGGTAATCTCTTGTGCTCTGTGAAGAGAATGGAATTACCTTTATCTAAGAATGCTGTGGCTTTCTTCCTGAGGGACGTCATTAAAGAGGCTCATTCATCTTGCCAGAAGACTGATTTGAGCCTCTTACGAGTGAAAGCTCACGAAGTAAGAGCTGTCGCTACCTCTCTTGCCTTCCAAAAGAACATGTCAATCAAGGACATTCTTGATGGCACCTTTTGGAGGAGCAATTCTGTTTTCGCCTCACATTACCTAAGGGATGTGAGAATGATTTATGACGACTGCAATTCTCTTGGGCCGTACGTTTCTGCAGACACAGTCTTGGGGGCTGGATGGTAGCTTCTTTCCCTATCCCTTAGTTAGGTTTAGGTTAGTTTTTAATTGTTGTGTTTTTGGTTTTTGGTGAGTCTTGTGTGAAGATCTCCCATCTCTTAGTTTAGTGTTCAGGGGGTCTTTGGCTAGTTGGTCAGGTGGTGGTCAGTTGCTTCATAACCCTCATATGTATGGTTCGATGGTCTTGTCACGTTGAGGTCACGTCCCCGTTGACAGAGCATCCAGAGCGCACCAGCACTACAGGTCTCCACCTGGCTGGCAACTCTGATTAAGCAGAAGCAGGCTTAAGTGAACTGTCAACTCACAGAGTCTACTTTGCTAAAACATGTGAGGAATCAAGGTGTACATCATCTACTTAATTTAAGTTTCCTACAAATCCTATTCTGTCTCTTCCCACCATCCGAAGGTGGGATTCAGCTATATATATATCTGTCAGGTAAGTTGCATGAACAAAATGTTATTGTTATAATACAATTAAGTTTGTTCATACTTACCTGGCAGATATATATAATTAGAGTGCCCACCCTCCTCCCCTCAGGAGACAGTGGCATTGATAAAATATGAATAGAAAATGGGAATGGTTCCTGATATCTGCCTCCCAGCGGCGGGAATGGGTACTACCACCTGGCCGCCCACTGCGTGTGCCGCGAGTTTTGAAATTCTGTCGGACTTCAGAAAATACAGCTATATATATATCTGCCAGGTAAGTATGAACAAACTTAATTGTATTATAACAATAACATTTTCTGGCTAAAAACGAGAATCCCTCTAATCCCTGGCCTAGGACCTTCGAGGTTAAAGGTTTATCGAGTCTCGTAGGGAGAGAGGCAGAAAGATCTCTTTGTCCTGTAAGAGCTCTGAAATTCTATCTTCAGAGAAAACACCAGATGGGGGGCTCTACACAAGGTCTTTGGTGCGCGGTAAAAGACCCCACAAGACTGATGTCCAAGAATGCTCTAGCGTTCTTTGTAAGAAGCGTCATTACAGATGTGCATAAGATCTGTCCTGACGACGCTTTTCGACTTCTAAAAGTGAAAGCTCATGAAGTAAGAGCAGTAGCGACATCTCTCTCGTTTCATAAAAATATGTCGCTAAAGAACATCTTGGAAGCGACATTTTGGAGATGCAACTCAGTATTTGCATCTCACTACTTGAGAGATGTTCGTGTGACCTATGAGAATTGTTTTTCTATAGGTCCTTTCGTGTCAGCGGATACGATCCTGGGTATAGGAGCTAACACCAATCCTTAATTTATACATACTGTCTATTAGATGTGTTCTAGACTTTCTGCCGACAAAGTGCAGACGTCGCACTGGCGGCCAGTCACTATTGTTCAGTAAGGAACTCTTGTGATATCTTATTAGATGAGTATCATTATTTTTTTTTTTAAATTATGTGTGTGTGCGTAATGTGTTTTTGAGTTATGGTTGTTGTGAAGAGTTTGGGGATAGCTCGGAACAGTTTTTAATACTAACACGGTGGTTAGGATCAGGTGGTCGGGATTGGTTGTGTGCTCCTTCATAAGGTGTATTGTCATATAAGTGGATCAGTACCCATTGACAAAGTCCTTTCAGGCTCTGCCGAGTAAGCGGATAAGACCCCATCGGCAGACCCAAACTCTTGGCCATAGATCATATATCTCGCTAAAGTTTCTTGAGGTGATGCAGACTCCTGGGCAGCACCCACGAAGTCTACCACCTATCAGGTAGGAACCAAGGTTTATTTATACCTACAACATATGTTGTTTACCTGTCTATTCCATAAGTAGCTCTCTCTTACCCTCCACCAAAGGGTGCCAATCAGCTATGTATATATCTGACAGGTAAGTTGATTGTATGAAAATGATATTGTTATGATACAATAAAGTTTCATACATACTTACCTGGCAGATATATACGATTAATGGCCCACCCAGCCTCCCCGCAGGAGACAGGTGGAAGAGAGAAAATATGATAGAAAACGGGAATGGTTCCTAGTCCTGCCACCCAGGGCAGGCTGGTACCGGTAGATCACCTGACCTACCTGTAGCGAGTGGCGCGAAATTTGAATTTCTGTCGGGGACGACGGAGTCGATTGCTATGTATATATCTGCCAGGTAAGTATGTATGAAACTTTATTGTATCATAACAATATCATTTTCATACATTCAACTTACCTGTCAGATATATACATAGCTATCGACTCCGTCGTCCCCGACAGAAATTCAAATTTCGCGGCACTCGCTACAGGTAGTCATGGTGATCTACCCGCCTGCTCTGGGTGGCAGGACTAGGAACCCCATTCCCGTTTTTCTAATCAATTCTCTCTGTCGCCGGTAGTATCAACATTGTTGTTACTTCCTCCTGACTAGAATTCTTTTTTCACAACGCTTTTGATCATCTCTCGCTGATGTTTGGTGACGTACTTGGATCGTTGTTTGGCATTCGCTATCGTGGACTGTTTTTTGGACTTGGTTTTGGAATTCGTGAATATGTCTGACTCTAGTGTTAGTTTCAGAGTGTGTGTGAATGAGGGCTGTAAGGTGAGGATTCCGAAAGCTTCGGTAGATCCTCACACTACATGCAGTGGTTGTAGAATGGTTGAATGCTCGATTGAGAATACGTGTAACGAGTGTGAGAAACGAGTGCGCAAGAGTGGAAGAATCTAACTTCTTACTTGAAGAAGTTAGAGAAAGATAGAGAGAGGAAAGCGGCTTACAAAACCCGCAGAATGTCTACATCTCGTGATTTACTGTCTAGTTCTGTAGCCTCTTCCTCTGATAATCATGCCCATTCTGTTTCAGCCCGTTCACAAATTGCTAATCCCTCTAGTTCTGCTTCGGAAATAGCGGAACTCAGAGCTTCCCTTCAGAAAATGCAGGAAAAAATGGCACCATTGGAAGGTATGGAAAGTGAATGTGGTTTCGCTAGTGATATTAGTGTCCCCAGTGTAGTGGAGGGGGCGTCTGGTCGTCTCTGCGACGCTCCCAGGCCTAGACCTCTTCCAAGCTCCCTGGCCCGGAGGAGAAGGAAAGTCGAAAGCCGTACAGGGGTTGTGGAGAATCCCCAACGATCAGGCGTCCCTTCGGCAGAATCTATCATATCACAAACTGCCAAGGACCGCTATAGGAAAAGCGTCCTTCGAGAGTGCTTTTCGTCTTCTAGTTCACCCTCTCCGAGAAGAGGATGGAAGGAGTCGAAACTTTCCCGTCCGCTGAAGAGGAGTATGAAAGAACATGAGCTCAATTCTAGTCCCGAGCGCTTCTCTGAAGAAGATGCGCCTTCGGTAATAAAGAAGGCTAGAAAACAATCAGACTCTGGTCTGGAGAGATCCTAGAGCGCCTTCCAGATCTCCCTCTCCTGATTCGAAAGATTCCTCAACCAGGAAAAATTTTAATGAATGTGCAGGAACAATTAGCTCGTTGGTAGGAGTTCTTTATAAGGAGCCTACTCGTAAGAAGGATGATAGGCTTCCTATTAAAAGATCTAAATACCGATCCCCTGTCACGCGCAACGAGCCTTCCGGGGGAGGTGTCGCACAGGCGACCATCTCCGGCGGGAACGGTGCGTTAGACAGGAGAGAAGTAAGAAAGGAAGTTACTCCTGTCAAGCGTTTGGCGCCAGCCAGGAGCCAGGCTCCGAGTAGGCGCAAAGAGCCAGAATATTCGGTACAACGTTCAAGATCTTCAACCAAGCGCCAAGAGTTAACTGAAGAAGAAGATCCTGTTAGGAGTAGAGCGCTTGTTAAACGAAAAGCGCCTACCATGATCAATACTCCTACTAAACACCATACGCATTTCAAAGATCAGGAGTATTTGGAGCGACATACTCCTGCCAGGCGCCAGGAGTCTTCGGACCTCGATACTCCTCCCAGGCGCCAGGAGTATTCTGAACTTAATACTCCTCCCAGGCGCCAGGAGTATTCCGAACTTTATACTCCTCCCAGGCGCCAGGAGTATTCTGAACTTAATACTCCTCCCAGGCGCCAGGAGTATTCGGAACAAGATGCGCCTACCAGACGCCAGGAGTATTCGAAACGCGTTGCACCTGCCAAGCACCAGGAGTATTCCAAACACGTTACTCCTTCCAGGTGAGATACTCCTGCCGTACGCCAGGCGCATTCCCTGCATGAAGAGCCTGACATCCGACAGGAGTCATCCAAGCGTCAATCTTTTAGCCAAGAGAGAGTAACTCTTAGTCCCTCTCCAATTAGAAGTGCTTCTTCGGAAAGGAAGAGAGTAAGGGAAGAAACAGAAGAAAGAAGGGAGCCTTCTCCTTCCGAGCCTATGAACCCAGAAGATGCCTCGGAGGATGAAATGAAGGAAGGATTTTCTAAATACAAAGTTCTTTCGTCCCTTCTTTTGGAAGAATATGGAGATTCTTTAACGCCAGCCGCTCCTCCTCCTCCACCGCTCTCTGTTTTCGAGCACGAAAACGCACTAAGTCTTGCCCTCTTATTTCCTAAAAAAGGGGATTTTTGACGAAGGAAAAATCTATTTTCTGGGTGATTGGCTCGTGTCGCCCTATGAAAGGATCCTTAATATCATTCTTTCTAGGTAAAATTAATCTAAAATTACCAGAGGAAAAACAAAATTAAGAAAATGTCAGTAAAACTGACTCGCTCACTCTTAAAAAGAAGTGTCGGTATGGTAATAGGGGCGAGTGGGGAACACTACCACGAGACAATCACCAATTAGAACTTCCAATCAGAATCCCCCCAAGAGAGAGCTGATACCAACGGGCGATGCAGTCGCTACTACTACTACTAGAGGACGCCACGGACAGCAGCGCCCCTAGCGGACATCTCCTTAATTTAGAAACATCTTGTCCTGCAAGGGGGGGAAAACAAATAAAAGGGGGGTTTCATAGGGCGACACGAGCCAATCACCCAGAAATAGAGTTTTCCTTCGTCAAAAATCCCTTTCTGGGCTCAGCTCGTGTCGGCCTATGAAAGAGTACCAGAGAAACAGACAAGATGGAAAAAAGGAACAAATGAAAAGCAGTGTAAAATGATGGATATAATATAAGTAAATCAATTACAGCATACAAACTAAGCACTTAAACTAACTTATACTAAACAGTAAAATAACAGAACGTTAGTAATCTTAAAGTACTTAAAATGGTAATTATAGTAAATTACAGTGATGCATGTAATATAAACAAAAAGGGATTTACTTGAAAATATTTACAAAATATACAAACACATTGTGTCCTACCCTAGTATAAAAATAAGGGTAGGTACACTGAAGTACATCATTAGTACAAGTGTGGTAAAAATAAAAATTATCCCCAAAAACACATTGAGTCCTACCCTAGCAATAAAAATAAGGGTAGGTACACTGAAGTACACTATCAGTACAAGTGTGGATGTCCCTAGCAAAAAAATAAGGGACAATCCACTATATGATTCAGCGGCTAAGTCTAGGATATCCGAGTATGCATGGCGATAGGGTGAGGCATGTTGGATGCTGTAGGTAGAAAGGAGACCTGGATCTATACTACGACTACTATACAGTATCAGGGAAACAATGTTTCCCGCTGCTACTGCTGAAAACTTTAAAGATTCCAAGGACTTTTAGATAATGGCGTTTAAGACTGTCGGGGATTTCCATCCAGTATACTTTTTAAGATCCTCAAAGTTCATATGTTGAAAATAATTAATTGAGGTGGCTACTCCCCTGATATCATGTGCTTTTGGAAATGACTCAGGGATTGCTTGTTTAATGAAGTAAAGGTTTATTGTTGCCTAATACCTTTTACTGACAAAGTACCACCGTTTTCTCTCATGGAGAGAGCACCTGAGGATCTTGAAGAAGTACGAGATAGAAAGGCTCTAAGAGTTGATACTGGGCAGAGAGAAGGATCCTGGGGAAGTGGGATAACTTTCCAAGGGGCCCACCTTGCAAGAGGATCCTCATTTTTGGCTAAAAAGCTACGATCCGGAGCAAGTAGAACTTCTCCTGATGGGAGGATTCCAACATGACCCGCATCCCTGGATAGAGCCGACAGTTCTGAAATTCTAGCTCCTGAGGCTAAGCTTAATAAGAATAATGTCTTCCTCAGGAGCATTATGAATGTACAAGATGAGTTGTCAGTATCTGAAGCTAGTTTGAGGACATCATTAAGAACCATGAAACTGTAGTAGGCCTTGGGAAGGTCTAAGTCTAGCACAGGCTTTAGGGATAGACGTGAAATAAGATTCAGTCAGATCTATCTGAAAACCTACTTGAAAGATTTTCTTCAAAGCCGATTTATGAGTGGTAATAGTGCTAGCTGCTAAACCTTTTTCAAACAAGGATCTGAAAAAGGATATAGCCAGATTAACTGTCATGGTTGTAGTGTTCGATTCTTTCAAGAAAATGCTAATTTTTTAACAGCTGAGTCATATTGTCTAATGGTTGACTCTCTCTTATCTGATTCTAGGAAGAGAATATTCTGTGGATCAATCATATTGCATCTTTATTAGCCACAAACTTCATGAAGTCCATAAAGTTAGGGTCTGGAGAATTCCTGAGGAAGCGAACACAGTCCTCATTGTACTGATTGTGATAGCTTGGGATTGGGGATCCATTGAGGTCGGAGGCCCAATTCCAGAAGAAGAGGATACCAGTTGCTCTTGGGCCAGTCCGGTGCAATCAGAGCTACTATCCCTTTGAAAGACCTTAGTTTGCTTAGGACTTTTCAAGAGAAGATTCACTGGAGGAAAAAACATAAATTCTCCTCCACTGATTCCAGTCCAACGACAGGGCGTCCGTGGCATAAGCCAGAGGGTCCAGGTTGGGGGCCACATAGCAAGGGAGCTTGTGGTTCGCTTGTGAGGCGAAGAGATCCACTTGGAGACCTGGGACTCTCAGGCTTATCCACTGGAATGACCTGTCGTCTAGAGACCATTCTGATTCCAGAGGAAGCTGACCCGGGACAGGGCGTCTGCTATCACATTTCTTACTCCTGCCAGGTGAGTGGCAGACAGATGCCATTTGTGTTTGTTTGCTAAGGCAAAGATGGCTATCATGACATGATTCACATGCTTGGATTTGGACCCTCCTCTGTTGATGCAATGAACTACCACTGCACTGTCCAAAACTAGCCTTAGATGAAACTTCTTCGGGGGAAGCAGTCTCTTCAAGGTAAGAAATACTGCCATTGCTTCCAGAACGTTTATGTGGAGCTGGCGAAAATGAACTGACCAAGTCCCCTGAACCTGTTTGAACTGGGAGTATCCCCCCACCCGGACAGGGAGGCGTCCTGTGAATGGTTTAACACTGGAAGGGGATATTGAAGGGGTACCTTCTTGGCTAAGTTCTTTACTTTTGACCAAGGACGGAGTTGATGCGGAGGATCTGTGGGATTACTGACAACTTGTCTCGAGATTTGGTGTTTGCTCTTGATCGCCAAATTCGATTTAAATCTTTCAGCCTTGCCTTCAAGGAGGATAATCTGTTGCCGAAGCAAACTGCAGGCCACCCTAGGATTCTCTCCTGGTTTCTCCTTGATGTTTGTTTGCATTTGAGGAATTGCCTGACAGATTTTGCTATTTCCTTCCGTTTGGCCACTGGAATTGAGATTGTGGGAAGACAAATCCCATTGGATTCCTAGCCACTGAAAACGAGACTCCGGGGTAAGTCTGGATTTCGTTTTGTTTATCTGGAACCCCAGATGTTCCAGAAAGTGAACTACCTTTTGGTGGCTTTGAGACATTCCTCGACTGTTGGTGCCCAGATCAACCAATCGTCGAGGTATGCTGCTACCATGATTCCCTGAGCCCTCAATTGTTGTACAACCACTTCTGCTATTTTTGTGAATACCCTGGGGGCTACATTCAGACCGAAGGGCATCACTTTGAATGAGAATGTTTGATTTCCTAGCCTGAATCCTAGGAATGGGCGGAAGTGCCTGGCTATAGGGATATGATAGTATGCCGTCTGTAAGATCGATGGAGCATGTGACGGCTCCACGCGGAAGTAAGGTCCTTACTTGCGAGAGGGTAAGCATCTTGAACTTGTCGCAACGAATGAAAGAGTTTAGCTTTGACAAGTCTAGATTACCCTTCTTTTTGTTGAGCCTTTCTTTGGCACGCTGAATAAGCGACCTTGAAATTTTAGATGCTTGACTCTCGCAATAGCTCCTTTCTGAAGGAGTTCTTCCGCGTAATCTGTCAACTGATGGTATCTGGTGGAATGATTTGATTGGAGGAGGCTCTTTGATCCAACTCCAACCCAATCCTTTGGACACTATGCTCTGTGCCCAATTGCTGAACCCCCACCTGTGGCGGAAAAGAGGAACAGCCTCCCTCCTACCTGTGGGGAGCCTCATTGTTGATGGGCGGGTTGACACCACGCCCTCCTCTGAACTGCCTGCTCCTTGTTTGCCCTTCCTGCGCCACGCTGACGAAAGTAACCTCTCGCCCTACTCTCGGTTGTTTGTAGCCCTTGAGCCTCATATGAAGGGTTGAAGGCCGGCGAGATTGCGTAGGAGGTGGACGGCTGTGATTGAGGGGACAACAGGAGGATGGGCTGGTTCTGCTTCGAACTAGCAGGTTGTCCTTGTTGGGTAACTGGGACAGCCTGCACAAATTGCTGCTGTTGCTGTGTTTCTGATACGGCTGGAACCTCTTACCAGCCTTCTTTGGTTTCTTACCAGCAGTGGGGACGGATTCTTGTTTCCTCTTCGAGGAAATACCCCACCTAGCTCTAAGGCTCTGGTTGAGCCTAGCAGCTTCGTGGTGCACTTCGTTGACAGCGGACTCTGGGAAGAGATCCGCTCCCCACATGCTAGAAGCCAAGAGTCTATTCCGCTCGTGCCTAATAGTACACTCCTGCAGAACATGCTTTCGGCAATTCCTCCTAGCCTGGAAGAAGTCGAAAGCGTCTGTTAGTACCGTCTGGAACTGAGATTTTGCCAAAATCTTGAACAGCGGTTCCGTGGCATAAGAGAGAGCAGCCATTTCCGTAATTATAAGGGAATTGAGGGACCTGCCAAACCTGGTTCGCGCATCAAACTCTGCCTGAATTAGGGATCCGGCAGCCTTGGCAGCTTCTCGCCGAACTGGTCCATGGCGCAGTTCGGTTTGAGCTTACCAAGCGTGAACGTAGCTGGCAAGTTCTCCCACAATTCTCCGAAAGCCGGGAAGAGCGGAGAAGTAGACTCCGCCTCCCTCAACTGTGGGATGGGCTCATCCTTGAGGACTGCCTGAAGGGACTTCTCTACTATTTTCGTGGCGAACGGAAGAGAAGCCTCCTCTTCCGTCGCGAAAATAGTAAAGGGACTCTTATAGGCCTGGAGTTTAGTGTTCGTGCACTCCCAGTCCTCAAGGCAGTGAACCCATTCCCGCTGAGCATGATCTCTACTGTATAGGACAGACTCTCTAGAGATCTTGTCCTCCCTAGTCAGAGCCGTTACAGTCAGCCTAGCATAACCGATGAAAGGCTGCGTCAGACCCGGAGGGTAAAACTCGAAGTCCTCAATCCTCCGAGTTCCACACTCCGGGATAGAGATCATCCCATCCTTAAAAGGAGCGTAGGCAGCTACTCTCCATGGGTTCTCCATGGAGAAAGCTGGCAGAGAGTCGTCTATGGCGGGGAGTTGGAGAATGCCAGTGCTTGGCACTGGGGAGACTGAAGAGGAACCTGAGATAGCCCGGCTACTCGGTCCTCATTCTCTCTAACGCCCTGTTAGAGAGATCTTGTATCGACTGGCCTGATTGAGACAGAGTGCTCGACAATTGTGCGAACATCTGCTCGAATCTCGTCCCCAGGGCGGAGACTTGCGAGCCAACCAGCTCGCCCACCTGTTGCATCACCACTGCTGAGAAAGCAGTGGGATCAAAGGTGCTAGCCCTGCTCCTCCTACCGGCGTAGCCGGAGTGGAAGCGGTGGAGGCGGGAGAAGGCACTGGCTCGGCGGGGAGCGCGAGCCTTCTCCTTAGAAGCCTTGCTTCTAGAGCTCTTTGAGTGAGAAGAGCTCGGCTTAGCTTTCACCGCGTCGGCGTAGGAAGTCGAAGACTTCCTAGCCGAAGAAGACGAAGACGACTTCCTAGAAGTTGTCTTAGCCAGAGTCTTCGGTTCTCTCTGTCCCTTCACCTTTGGGGGTACAGAGAGAGCGGGAGAGCGGGTAGGGATCTCAGATCCCACAAAGCCTTGGAAAGAAGCACTCGAAGAAGGGACAGGAGAAGATCCAGGAGCACCCAAGGAAAGACCTTGGGCGCCCGACACACCTACCTCAACCAACAAATCCTCCACCCCTACCGCCATGGGCTCGATGTTTAGGTCGCATGGGCAGCGACGTCCGGGACCAACTCCTGGGAAGCTACGACCCCAAAGGATTGCTGGAGGTCTTGCTGGATGGAGGCTATCAGAGGGGCCGCGGACAAGGGGTCAACATACCCAGTTGACTTGCCCGCAGGGAAGATCTGGACGGCCAGCTTCTTGTCAAGAATGTATGGCTGGCCTTTGGCGGCGTTCTTCCCGAAGCCGCCCACCCACGCTTTCAGGGTGGCGAGGGCGACTTCCCTCACACCAGTAGCCTGAAAGAAAGGCGAGATGAGCTTCTAGTGGCGGAACGGGGTTTAACAAACTTATGACTAAGAGTTGTTAGTAAAATGATAAGGAAGCCTATAATGGACTTACCCCATCTCCCAGCTGACCGACTAGGTCGTAGCAGATGGCGCAGGCTTCTGGGTGCCAGACGATCATCTCGTTGTATGACGTGGCACAGGGGGCGTGAGACCTGCACTCATCGTGGCCGCAGGGGTCGTACAACGTCGCGTTGCACGCTGGGACCTGACAGTTGGTAGCCTGTAAGTGGAAAGATACATGAGTACCAGGTAAACACTTACAGTCTAACAGATGCTCCGCTGGTGCCGGAGCGATAAAGTTAGATTAAACCAGAGCCCCGCCAAAATACGTGTGGTAACCAGGTTGGTTGTGTGCCCTAGGCTATAGCTCCGCTGATGGCGGGGACACAAAAGGAAACCAACCAGGAGTGGTGGTAAATGGAAACCACGACGGAAAATGGCGGGGATGGTAGATATATAATAATAACATTACACAATTCATTGTAAAATTAGGGTATATCCTTAAAATAATAATAATAATAATAATAATACAACCTCTCTCCACCCGTCTACTAGAAGAGTGCACGGGTAAGAAGCAAGCTCCCTTCCGGTAGCGGGGGAGAGATGTAAGGATATAGTAGGCAAGCAACCGACCACTAGTAGTGCCCACCCCGCCCGCTGGCGGAGCCAGTAATCTATAACCAAAGGTGCCCCGGCTGCGACGGAAGGCTCCTTTCGTTATAGCGAGGGAGGTGGCTGAGCAACTGGGGAGGGGGGAGGAAGGTCTCGGCGTAACACGGCGGGAGAGAGAGAGGGGGGAGGGATGGCCTACTCCTCCCCGCCTCACCGACTACCCGCTCGGAGACCCGGTACCTCATGAGTGGTCGCCCTATACCCCCCGCTGGGAGGAACCCCTGGCCACCTCAGAGAGGGAGAGAGAGAAGGCGACTGAGGTTGTCATGACAACCAAGGGGTCCCCCAGCCCCTCCCTATACCAGAAAGGAGGGCAGGGGCAGGGTAAGGTTGGCGATGGAACACGTGACCCCGCAAGTGGCCTAGGCCGCGAGCAACACAACCGTGAGAGGGCCACGTGAACCAGGCTGTACCAATACAAGGAACAAGCACCTAGGCTAGCCTAACACCCTAAATATAATAAATATATACATCGAAAGATGGAAAGACACTTTTAGTAAAAGAGAAAGAAGCCCAGGAGGAGGCAGACTGTTCCAAGAAACAGAAGCCTACTCGGAGCCAGCGATAGCCGATGAAGAGCAAGAGCCGGGATGCTGGGCCGGAATAATAATAATAGCCCTAAATACCAAACTAAGAGATATGGTAGGAGGGCTAAACTAGCTAAAACTCGATGTAAAAGACAATGAACGTTAATATAGTAAGCCCATAAGTATAAGAAGCCCAGTATGGAGGACCGGGAATTCTTAACGAGGCAGCATGGCGCCACCACGAGACAACCGGGGAACCGTATATGACCTATTAAGAGGAAAATACTGGTACCCGGAAGATAAAATTGTGGTAAAACATTACTTATGAGTTACTTAACTTAGCCGTTGCAATAGCAGAGCGTTCCATGTTAGATGAATAAGATAAATCCCGGAATTAGCACAGCACAGGAAAAAATGCGTCTTGACGCTAGCGCTAAAAATTAAGGATGTCCGCTAGGGGCGCTGCTGTCCGTGGCGTCCTCTAGTAGTAGTAGTAGCGACTGCATCGCCCGTTGGTATCAGCTCTCTCTTGGGGGGATTCTGATTGGAAGTTCTAATTGGTGATTGTCTCGTGGTAGTGTTCCCCACTCGCCCCTATTACCATACCGACACTTCTTTTTAAGAGTGAGCGAGTCAGTTTTACTGACATTTTCTTAATTTTGTTTTTCTCTGGTAATTTTAGATTAATTTTACCTAGAAAGAATGATATTAAGGATCCTTTCATAGGCCGACACGAGCTGAGCCCAGAAATGAAGCCTGCTATATCTATGAGGAGGGCGCTACAATCTCTTGACTCCTGGTTCAAGAAGAAGAAGGAGTTAGGAAGGACAGTCTTTTGTATGCCTCCTGCTAAACTTACGGGGAGGAGAGGCATTTGGTACGAAACGGGAGAAAATATGGGATTGTCTCTGTCCGTTTCGGCTGAGTCAGACTTCTCGAGTTTAGTAGACTCATCGAGAAGACACGCCTTGAATTCAGCAAAAGTAACATGGGGTCTTTCGGAAACGGACCACGTCCTCAAGGGACTTTTTCACACTTTAGAAGTTTTTAACTTCTTAGATTGGTCCCTTGGGGTTCTTGCCAAGAAGTCTCATGAAAAGGAACAACTGGACCCAGAAACCCTAAATAGCATCCTCACATGCATGAAGGCTGTTCAGGATGGATCGGCTGAAGTATGCTCCCTCTTTGGTGCAGGAGTTTTAAAGAAGAGGGCGGTTCACAGTGCTTTCCTCACGAAGGCCGTCTCTCCTTCGCAAAGGTCCGCCTTATTGTTTGCGCCTCTCTCAGAACATCTTTTTCCCTTGCAGTTGGTGAAGGATATTGCCCATTCACTGGCTGAAAAGGCCACCCAGGATCTCCTTAGACAATCCTCAAGGAAAAATAGACCTGTGGCCAGTGAGGAAAAGAAAGTGGCTTGTCCAGCTCAGCAGCAGCCCTTTCGAGGAGCCTTCCAGCTAGATCTAATCGCCAGAAGGAAGTCAAACCGAGAAAAGGGGCAGGTCTTCCTTCCGTCCCTTTAAGAAGGGAAAGTGAGAAATCTATCCTCCAAACACTTGTAGGAGCCAGGTTACATTTCTTTGCGAAAGCCTGGGAAGACATAGGATCGAATCCTTGGACGATGTCAATCATCAAGAAGGGTTATTGCATCCCATTAAAGGACAGTCCTCCCTTGACAACATCACCGAGGGAACTGTCCGCCAGATACAAGGACCCTGTTCTGATGGATACTCTTCGTCAGATGGTGGAACAGATGTGGGTCAAAAGAGCAATAGAGCTGGTGCTGGATCGCAGCTCCCCGGGGTTTTACAATCGCTTGTTTCTTGTAGCAAAAGCCTCGGGGGGATGGAGACTAGTACTGGATGTAAGTGCGCTGAACAAATTCGTAAAACAACAGAAGTTCAGCATGGAAACTTCTGCTTCAGTCCTTGCAGCACTGCGTCAAGGAGATTGGATGGCATCCCTAGACCTTCAGGACGCATATTTCCACATCCCGATCCACCATTCGTTGAGGAAGTACCTTCGATTTATGTTCGAGGGAAGAATCTATCAGTTCAGGGCCCTGTGTTTCGGCCTTTCCACGGCTCCTCAAGTCTTTACGGACGTGATGAAAAATGTATCAAGACACTTACATTTGTGAAAGGGTATAAACGTCTCCCTGTACCTGGACGACTGGCTCATCAGAGCCAGGTCTCAAAAGCAGTGTTTGGAGGATCTGTCAACAACACTGGAATTGACAAAATTATTGGGATTGATCGTGAACCTTGAGAAGTCTCAGATGATCCCCAGCCAGAACGTGGTTTATCTGGGGATTCAGATGGATTCTCGGGGTTTTCGAGTTTTTCCCTCTCAAGAGAGAATAAGGAAAGGCTGTGCCACGGTATCGAACTTCTTAGGGAAAGAGCGCACTTCAGCGAGGGAATGGCTGAGCCTTCTGGGGACCCTTTCCTCGCTCGAACAGTTCTTTCCCTTAGGAAGACTACATCTTCGTCCGCTTCAGTTCTTCCTGAGAAGAAGTTGGAGTTGGAAGACAGGACAGCTCTCGGACACGTTTCCAATCTCGGAGGAAATAAAAAATCATTTAAAGTGGTGGTTGATTCCCTTAAAAGAAAACAAAGAAGTATCCCTGCAAGTACGGAACCCAAGCCTGACATTGTTCTCAGACGCGTCGGAGTCGGGCTGGGGTGCAACATTGGGATCCAAAGAAGTGTCAGGCACCTGGTCGGCAGAACAGGTGTCATGGCACATAAATTGCAAGGAGCTTTTAGCAATTCACCTTGCGCTAAAGAGCTTCGAACACATAGTCAGAGGCAAGGTCGTTCAGATAAACTCAGACAATACGACCGCTCTGGCTTATGTCAAGAAACAAGGAGGGACTCACTCTTTCGCTCTGTACGAGCTGGCAAGAGATCTGTTGATTTGGGCGAACCAAAGGAAGGTAGTTCTTCTAACACGGTTTGTCCAAGGGGAGAGGAATGTGAGAGCGGACAGACTGAGCAGGAGGTTCCAGGTTCTTCCCACAGAATGGACACTCCACTCAGAAGTCTGTCAGAGCCTTTAGTATCTTTGGGGGAAGCCTCAAATAGATCTTTTCGCCACATTCCTCTCCAAAAGGATAGACACATTTTGTGCCTTGTGGAAGATCCCAGGGCTTATGCAACAGACGCCTTTCTCCTGGACTGGTCAGGGCTAGATGTTTACGCTTTTCCCCCGTTCAAGATACTGGGGGAAGTAGTCAGAAAATTCGTGGCATCCGAAGGAACCAAAATGACTCTGATTGCTCCATATTGGCCATCTCAGATTTGGTTCACAGAGGTGATGGAGTGGACAGTGGACTTCCCCAGATCTCTTCCAAACAGAATAGATCTGCTCAAACAACCCCACTTCGAGAGGTACCATCAAAACCTGCCAGCTCTTGCTCTGACTGCCTTTCGACTATCGAAAGACTTGTCAGAGCGAGAGGGTTTTCTCGCCAGGCAGCAAGCGCAATTGCTAGAGCCCGCAGATCATCTACTAGGCGAGTGTACCAATCGAAGTGGGAGGTTTTCAGAAGCTGGTGCAGGTCGAAGAAGCTGTCCTCTTCCAGTACCTCTGTGACCGAAATTGCGGATTTCCTTCTGTTTCTTAGAGAAAAGTCGCATCTCTCTGTACCGACTATTAAGGGGTACAGGAGCATGCTTTCAGCAGTCTTTAGAAACAAGGGATTAGATCTAACGAATGATAAGGATTTGCACGACCTCATTCGTTCCTTCGAAACATCAAAGTCACTGGAACCTAAGGTTCCAAGCTGGAACTTAGATGTGGTTCTTAAATTTCTATCTTCCGAAGAATTCGAACCACCACACTGCTTCATTTCGTAATATCACTAGAAAGTGTTTGTTTCTGATGTCTCTTGCAACGGCAAAAAGAGTCAGCGAGTTGCACGCCCTTGAATCACGAGTCGGCTTCAAAGGAGACTCTGCAATTTGTTCATTCCAGTCTCTCTTTCTTGCCAAAAATGAAAACCCTTCGAATCCCTGGCCCAGGAGCTTCGAGGTAAAAGGACTTACTAGTTTGGTGGGCAGAGAGGCAGAAAGATCCCTTTGCCCAGTTAGAGCTCTTAAATTCTATCTGGACCAGGAAGAAGCAGTTGGGGGGTTCGCAAAAAGGTCTTTGGTGCTCAGTAAAAGACCCCAAGAGAGCAATGTCCAAGAACGCCTTAGCCTTCTTTGTTAGAAGTGTTATTACGGAAGCTCATAAGAATTGTCCAGATGATTCTTTTAATCTTTTAAGAGTGAGAGCCCACGAAGTTAGGGCAATCGCAACCTCTGTTGCGTTCCAAAGAAATATGTCACTTAAAAACATTTTGGATGCAACTTATTGGAGATGCAACTCTGTGTTTGCATCTCATTATTTAAAAGATGTGCGAGTTACGTATGAGAAATGTTTTTCTCTAGGTCCGTTTGTGTCAGCACAGACGGTTCTGGGTAAGGGAGCTAGCACCGATCCTTAATAATGTATGTAACCCTCTTGTTGGATGTGTTCTTGAGTTTCCTGTGCATGGAAGTGTCAGGTGTCGCACAGGCGACCTTCACTTCTCTTCACTAGGAGATCGAGTGACAGCTGACTTTTAGAGGGGTACAAAAATTTTTTTTTTGTTCATGAAACTTACCTGACAGATATATATATAGCTGTATTTTCTGAAGTCCGACAGAATTTCAAAACTCGCGGCACACGCAGTGGGCGGCCAGGTGGTAGTACCCATTCCCGCCGCTGGGAGGCGGATATCAGGAACCATTCCCATTTTCTATTCATATTTTTTCTGTCGCCGGTCGGTAAACACCTGTTTACAGACCTCCGCCCATGATTTTTGGATTTGACTCGTTCTAAGTATCTGGATTGACTTTTGGTTTTGACTCTGGATTGTTGGATTGGCATACGCGATAGTGGACTGTTTTTTGATTTTGGATTGGCTTTTCTGTGAACGTGATGTCTGGATCAAGTTCAGTGAGCTTCAGAGTGTGTGTGAGGAGTGATTGCAAGGTGAGGCTACCGAAATCATCGGTAGATCCCCACACAGTATGTATGGGGTGTAGGGGGCATGTTTGTTTGTTGGATGATCGATGCATTGAATGCAAAAGTTTGACTGATGATGGATGGAAGGTGTATGAGTCCTATCGGCGTAAGTTGGAACGCGATAGGATCAGGAGGGCTTCCTCCAAGAGCGGTTCTACGAAAGGTAAGGGAAGTAACATTTCACCCATTTTAACACCAGTAGAATTTGCTTCACCTAATCCTGTGTTGTTGCCTGAGGGCCCTGGTTCTGTGTCTGGAGAAGTTAATGCCCTTTCTCTGATTCTAGAGTCGTTACACACTCTAGAGTCGAAAGTGTTGGCCCTAGAAAACGGCTCAAGTAAAGTGTGTGAGCCCTGCCCCTAGTGTTGTGGAGGGGGCGTCAGATCGGCCCCCCCATAATGCCTCTAGGCCTAGACTCTATCGGACTCCCAGGACTCAGGGAGTGGGTATGTCGAAAGCCGCAAGAGGGTTACGGGGGCTCCCCACCGATCTGGCGTCCCTTCGGCATGACCTGTTGTTAGTTCCCAGGCTGCCAAGGAGCGTGCTCAGGCTCGCATCCTTAAGGACTGTTTGTTCCGATACGTAATACAAACCCTCGGTCCTTTAACAATAGGAAGGTAACTAGCGGCAGCTGGGACGGTCGTAAGCTTCGAACAAGGGGAGAACGGTAGTTAACTGCTTGTCCGATCGTGTCGCGCACCGCCGCGCGCCCGAGAGGTGAAGAATCACTTTGCTTTCGGCCGCGGGTGTGAAGGACGTGTTCGTCATCGCTCTCTGCCCATTTCATCGTCGTATGCTTTGTTTATATTGTGTTTTCTACTAATGGTTTGTTTGATCTTGAAAATGAAACTGTAAGTACACTGTTTTCATTTTCATTACTTAATTATGAATCAACATGGAGCTATCGCCGTAGAGGCGGCGATTTCCGCTCTTTTCATGAAATTGAATTTAATTATGTCTCGGTGCCGAGGGCGGGCGCACTCGCGCCGAGTCATGTATTTTGGGCGAAAGTGTGTAATTGAAAGATGTAAGTACTCTTTTTCATTATATTTTTGCCCTGTGCGTTCGTTGCCGAGAGCTTGATTGCGCTCGGCACGAGCCTCTTATTTTGTATGAATAGAATGCAATGAAAGTGGATTCGCAATGCAGTTTTCTTTTCATTTTCATTTATTAATTGCATCAAATTTAATTTTGGATCAATTTCCGCTCTTACCCGGGAATTAATCCTTACGATTTATTGCGTGAAAGTGAAATCGCAAGTGCAGTATTGTTCATTTTCATTTATAATTATGATAGCGTCATCCATTATTATGGATCAAGTTTCCGCTCTTACCCGGGAATTGATCTTTCCCCTTTAAGTTCTATGAAGTGAATCGCAAGTGCAGTATTCTGTTTCATTTTCATATTACTTTTCACTGCTGTGCGGGGGGGCGGGGTAGGGGAAGCGAAGGTCTGCCAGGAAGTCGTCGGAAAGCTCTCCCGCGACTCCCTTGGTATCCGATTCTTCGTCTTCTTTCCTGCCCCCCCGCTCAGCTTCCTCGTATTTTGTATTTGGGGCTCTTCCTTCGTTCGGGTGGGGCATGTCTCCCCCCGTGCGTGAGGGAACCCCTCTTACTAATCTGTCTGTGCTACCGCAGGTGCTACATCCGTGGGAGACGACCTTGGGACAGGTATGGGCCACTGCGGCTGCAGGGCGTGCCTAGCATCCACGATCTGCTGCAGCGTCTAGCGAGCGTTATGGGGCGGTGACCTTGGAGCGGTCTCCACTACAACCTTCACGGCCGATATGCTGCTTCCAACCCCCCGCTGGTCTACACTCCCCATGCTGTGTCGGTGACGCCGTCTGCCGCTACTAGGGCCGGTCGCCGCCGTACCGAGGAGGGGTATGCCGCCGCCGCCTGTGTTTTCTTCGTGTTGCCTGCCCCAGACTTCCGCTGTTCCAGCAGCTCGCCCCTGGACCGGCCGCCAGTACCAGGTTCCCGCTGGCTGCCGATGATTCTACGAGGCGATGGCTGGGTCCTGCCGTACCTGTTCGCTGATGTGGTTCCCGCTACTGGCTTGGCTGTCCCTTCTGTGTTTACCGCTGCCGCTGTTCCTGCCGCTCCTGAGCTGGTTGCTGTTCCTGTCGCTCCTGGTTCCTGCGCCTGTCCATGCTGGTCCTGCCCATGGTGTGTCTTCCCCAGTCCCAGGTCCTTCCGGACAGGGGTGCAGTCGGGCCGCTGTTGCTTCGGCAATAGGCCCGACTCCGGCCTGGATGAGGACCTGACGACTGTCCTGCGTGAGCTGACGAAGAAGAGGAAGGTGTCATCTTCGTCTTCGTCTGCTGCTGCCTCTTCCCCTTCGACTTCTAAGGCCCATAAGCCGAAGAAGAAGAAGGCTGCCTCTCCCCCTAAGAAGTCTCCTTCGGGAACTTCTAAGGGCCCGTCCCACCTCGGTGGGACGGGGGGTCCTTCTTGCTGGTTCCTTCCTGCTCCTTCGGGAGCGGGGCCCGTCTCCCCTTCCGTAAGGAAGAGATAGACGGGGACCAGAGGAGTATCGTTAGCTCTGGTACTTCCTCGCCTGGTGCTAGCGGCGATGCCGCTACGCCAGGTTCCGGCTCGGTCTCTCGTCGCGGAGATCCCGAGTGTACGCTCTCCCTTGGGAGACCGTGCAGCCAAAGTTTCGGCGCCAGAGTTCGCTCGGCGCCAAGACCACGGCACGGAGCAGAAGGCTGGCGAGAACCGCTCAGGTGACTCTCGCCAGGCCAGCGGCCGCTCTCGCAGCGACCAGCCTGGTAACGGGGTTTTCCCCTAAGAAGACTCCTTCGGGAACTTCGAAGGGCTCGTCACACTCCGGTGTGACGGGGGGGTTCTTCTGCTGGTCCTCCTGTTCCTTCGGGAACGGGGCCCGTCTCCCCTTCTGAGAAGAAGAAGAAGACGGGGACCAAGGGTGTGCTGGCTACCGCTGGTACACCCTCGCCTGGTCTTGGCAGCTCTGCTGCTAAGCCAGGTACCGGCTCGGTTTCTCGTCTGCGAGAAGTTCCGAGTGTACGGTCTCCTTCGGGTGACCGTGCAGCCAAAGTTAAGACGCCTGAGTTCGCTCAGCGTCATGACCGAGGCACGGAGCAGAAGACTGTCGAGAGCCGCTCAGGTGACTCTCGCCAGGCCAGCGGCCGCTCTCGCAGCGGACCAGCCGGTACCTCGGGGTGGACGTGACGGTCTCTGACCGGCCACGGGTGAGTCTGGGAAGAGGTCCCCCAGGTCCTCCCCTCGACCGACGGTACCAGCGGTTTGACGTGCCGCGAGGGACGCTCACACCGGTCTCACCGCGAAAGTGAGCTCTGCAGGTCACCTGACCGCCGCTCCCACAGGGACTGGGCGGATACGATGACCAGCAGCAGCTCGTCTGACGCACGGGGACCGGGGTCGACGTGCTCAGTCGAGCTGCTCGCCACAGCGTGAGCGGCACGGCCAGTCCTGCAGATCGATCCCCACCGCGGGTTGGTGATCGGCTGCAGCCCCCCACGTACGCTGGTCCTGCAGCGAGCGGGGGGGGGGGGGGGGGGGGGGGGGGGGGGGGGGGGGAGCGTCAGGTCTGTCTCTCCACTACCTTCAACTTCCTCGGGCTACACCGGGAAGAGCGAGGTAGCTAGGATGATCGTGAGAGGTGCGCTGCTCACGATCCCGTCACGACGCCGCACGTGCCACGTATGGTCTTAGGACCAACCAGGACGTACGCGCAAGTGATTGGAGGCCGGAAACGACCGTCAGGGGGGGGAGGGGGGAGGGGGTAGCGTCAGTTCTGTCTCTCCGATACCTTCAACTTCCTCGGCATACGCCAGGAAGAGCGAGGTATATAGGAGTGATCGTGAGAGATGCGCCGCTCACGATCCTGTCACGACGCCGCACGTGCCAGGTATGGTCTTAGGACCAGCCAGGACGTACGCGCAAGTGATTGGAGGCAACCGTCAGGGATCTGTTGCTGGTCCTTCTGAAGGAGGAGGGTCTTGGGAGCTGCTCTTGTTGGAGGGACTGGATGGTCCTACTCCTCAAGACGCTGTAACTTCCGAGATTCAGAGTAACTTTGCCCAGGTTATTGCACTGATTCGTCAGCACAACGACCTGGGGGAAGGATCGCCGCTCCCCACCCACCAGCAGAGCCCATGTCTCTGCTCGAGTCGTTTTGGGGCCCGAGAGGGAACCCAAACCGACGGTGGGTTTTGCCGTGATCGGAGCTTGCCGATTCTGTCTTGAACCAGAGTCTCTCGTCCTCCGGACAAGAAGGCTCTCTCAGTTCTGGCCGGTCGATCAAGCTACTTCCACCTCCTCTACTGCGACAGCGGCGTTTCTACGTGTCTTCGGACACCGTATTTAAATACTCCTTCGGTCCTCCTGAGGTTTCGACCTTGACGAGGACTGGAATGAGTCGGAGGACGGTATCGGCTCTCTCCTGTCAGGTGTCGATCAGCCCCACCCAGACGACGTTCACAGTGGCGGCAGACCTTACCTACAGTGAGAGTTCGTAACCCTCCTCGGGAAAACGTTTTCTCCTGACGATACGTTTTCCCAGACTCTGAGAGGCCATCGCCGCAAGGCGATGGCTGCTCCTACTCTTCTCCAACTGCTAGTTCCACTGGGAAGGCGAGCGAGTATCCAATTCCTCCCCCATTCCCTCTCTCCTTACGGCTACGAGGGAAAGGGGAGGGATCCTACAGAGATTTCTCTGTAGGATTCCACGTTGGGGACTGCGCTACCGGGGGGACCTTCGGGTCCTACCTGATGTAAGCCCCGGTCGTTGAGGAGGGATCCTGCCCCATTCTCGATTTCTACGGGAATCGAGAGGACCACCAGCCGATATCGTTTGACGAATTCGGTGGGGGTTTCGCAGACTGCTTAGAATTCTACGGAATTTCTAGCGCATTCAGAATGTTAAGAGTTTCTTACGATCTCCAAACACTTAGGCGAGACCACGGTCCAAAGTGAGCGAGACGAGAATCCCCGATATGTTACACGATAATCGGGAACCTCGCCTATGCTCGAATTCCTGGAATTTCTAGCATTAGGAAGAAGACTGCTGCTGAAAGAAGACTATCTCACAATAGGCGACCAACCTGGAATAGAGAAGAACGGACGGGAATATCCAGTTTGGCTTGAACTATCGTCTTAGTATTCTGTCACCATTGAAGCTTTCCTCGAGGAAGACTTCTTCACTCTCTTTGATAGAGACCGAAGGTGGTCGATCTCCAATCCTTATTTTGTTTTCTTGAAGGAAAGAATTTAGGATGGAGATCGTTGTTCAGAATCCTACAGATATACTACGTATATTAACCTCGCGACATGATTCTGCTAAGCAGTTGAATGGTCCGAGGGGTAGGCGCATATCCTGGTTATTCTACGGATTGCGACTTAGACGAAAAGTATTCTAATTGAACTGCAACTCGGGTTGCCTGCAACCTCCCAGGAGTTTCCAGTTTCAATTTTATATACTTATGGTGTTGTCACAACAACACCATTTAAGCTTTTATATTTACCGAAATTAGTTTCGCATAAATATAATTGCTCGAGCATATCTTTTTATGCTCGGTGGTTCTAGCCGAACGCATTCCTTCGTGGAAGGATTACTTGGCAACTCAGGATGACGACGTCAGCGACAGCTACTGCGTATTGAATTGCCCGAGGCATTTCAGTACCAGCTGCCGCTTTGAGATGGACGGTTGGTTATGTCTTTCTCACCTGCTTTGATTGAATACCAACCGTATCTCTGCCCAACAATCACGGACTTAAGTCTCTGATTAACGGGGATTCTCGCATACATGAATGACCATCTACTGCTGTGACGCTAGTATTCATCGTCTTCGGTATTGCGAGAATTTTAAACAGAGATATCTATTCGACTCTCATCTTTCTGTTTACGGCACGGTAACAGAATTCTGTAATAGTCTCTTGCTGCATCGTATCTCGATAATGCGAATGATTTTTGCGGAATCTGAGTTTGTCCTCAAATATCTTGTATTCGGAGGTGTGCAATTGTTCATTGTTCACCCCGGATTAGCAGATGTATTGAAAGACATCGCCTACTCCCACACCTGCCAGCTCTACTTCCAAACGTTCAGCCCATGAGAAGCAGTTCTTCAGGCGGCTCTCCCCTGTGTTTCATTACTGAAGAACGCCCGCTTTCACTGCACACCGGACAGCAATGAAATGGCGGTTAGCGTTTTCAGTCATTTGTAAGCACAGGTTTAGAATCTTGAGATTCCTTCTCTCGATTCAGCTGGAAGACGTAGGTTGCATTCATTGCCTACCTTCGTCTTCAACGTCACATAGTGTTGTTTCTCCTTAAGCTGAGATTCAACGTCTATGAGATTTTCTTGCCATCAGGGACCTCTGGTCTTTTGAAGGCAATTGACTTTCGCCTTTTGAGCTTATGCATTAAGAGAATCATCGCCGCGCCGTCCGCATCGGTGACTAACAAATATTTTTTATTTGTTTTGGTCTCTCACAGCATAACTCTTTAAAGGGCGAAGGTCACGTGACTTACCCGGATGCTTGGACAACTTGCCTCTACTGATTTCCGAACCAGTCAGTCGGCAGCTGTCAGAGCGCCCGAGTCAGTTACGAACTATGCTGTGGACTTAGTTCGTTGTTCCAGAGCAATCATTACTTCGTCTTAATAGCTTGTCAGTATGAGTACTGTACATAACCAAAGTCGAGAAGAGGGATAGGTGATACGACTATCCCCTTCTTTTCGTCTTAGGTAACTGCATGACTTCTCTTGAGAAGTCAAGCACAAAGGGATGGGGATTTGTGACGCTCGATTTCGTACCGATCTTCGTAGCGAAGACTCAGAACCCTTCGGTAACTGACGATTGGTTCGAGTCCTTCACAATACCCTCCCTAATGGACTTCACCGCCTCCGATACGAAGGCTATGCTGCTTTGTCCTGTGAAGGCGCGACGGAGCTGTCTGAAGAAACTCGACACCCAGGATGAGTGTGGACGCCTCTTCATCATTCTCTCGCGTTCCGCAAGAACTTCTCTCCGTGGCGCAGGTAATGAAGCAGGCGCCTGGTCCAACCGACCGACCGCATGCACCTCCTTCTACCTTCGGGATATTGCCCACAGTTCCTTGGATCTTTTCCTTGGGAACCGTGGTGGTTGCTCAACACGTTGTGTTAGTTAACCCAGACCCTCGCAGGCTGAACAGCATCGAGTCCTGGTGTGACCGTAAGAATGGATGAAGAATGAGAGTGTGACTGGCTCCTCTTCCCATTTTTTTCTTCCCTCTACCTCTGGGTAGAGGGACACGGTCGTCACCCTGCTGGGTAAGGACGAGATGCAGGTGAGCTACTCAATAGAGCACCGAATCCTATCCCTTTCAGTAGGGATAGGGAGTAAATATCCACCACTTTCCAACAAAAGGGGAGGAAGTGGATGCCAATTTGAGACAAACCCATCATTTTATGATTGTCTCTTGCAAAACAGGAACAAGTTCTTGCTTGCTGGTACGAAGAGATACGCTTGCCTCTCTCTTAGTACTTGGCCCAGAGGTCT
>NC_061092.1:47394306-47414945 GCF_015104395.2 Macrobrachium nipponense | reverse complement strand
CATGGAGTATTTCAGAAACCGGATGGATCATTCCTCAATGGGACTTTTCCATGTATTGGAAGTCATTCAACTTCCTTAGGATTGGTCCCTTGGGGTGGAATGCTCCAACGAAAGCTCACGATTCGCAGGGAAATCGAACCCTGAAGCCCTGTTATGCTATTTGGTACTTGCATCGACAAAAAAAAAAAGTGCAGTAACAGGATGGATCTTTGGAAGTCCTCTTCATTATTTTGGAGACACAGGTTCTTTTTGTAAAGGAAAAGGCACAGTGTTAATTGGCGCCATTCTAACAAATGGCAGTCATCGCATGGCTTTCAGAGGGATTGGGCAGCTTCTGTACTATATTCCCTCAGTCGAACCTAAAATGTCGGACTATTTGTTTTCCCATTCTAAGTTAGTGAAGGACGTAGGCATCATTCTTTAACTGAGAAGGCAGGGACACAGGATCCTTCTTGACCGCAGTCAGCTTGGCAAGAAGAAACCTGCTTTAGTTTCGGACAAAGAAACGAACCGAAGCACTTCTATACAGGCCCTTTCAGGAGGATGGCTCCGATCTCCAGACCAGCCCGCAAGAAGGAAGGCTCCCAGAGTAGAAGAGGTAAGGCCCGCCATTTCGTCCACCCTTTTAAAAAGGGAAAATGAAAACATTTCTCCTCCAAGGCACCAGTAAGGTTGCCAGGCTCCTGGGATTCGTGGAGGCCATGGACACTGATAGACGCAGACACGTTCTGTTCACTAAAAATATAATAAGGAAGGGATAATCGTACCCTTTCCTGACTATCCGCCCCTAACGTCAATAACCAAGGGAACTATCATACCCAAGTACAAGCGATCCCCCATGGTGCTGAGGTGGGATAACTCTTCAGATCGAATTGGGGATAACAAATGTGGGACAACAAAGTGACTAGTTACGAAACCTCAGTACTGGATCAAAAAAAAACTACCCCCCGTGGGGTTTTTTACAATCGCCTTTTTATAGTGGAGAAAGCCTAGGGAAGGCAGGAGGACCTAGTACGAGACGGTCAGCGCTCTGAACAAATTGTTCATTTGTTCGAAGGAGAAGTTCTCCATGGAGGACTTATGCTTCAGTTCCTAGCGTCCATTACGACGAAGGTAGATTGGCATGGTGTCTTCCTTCTAGATCTCCAAGACGTGTCCTACTTTTCACCCGATCACCGATCCACCCTTTCCCGTCGAAGAAGAAGTACCTCCGTTTCATTGACGGGGGGAAGGATTCTTTCAGTTCAGAGCCGTTGTGTTTTCGGCCTTGTCCACCCAGGCTCCTCCAGGTCTTCACAAGCCGATGAGGAAGGTCTCGGCGAGATTTTCTTATTTCCTTCATCTCAAAGGGAGTGAATGTCATCTACTTGGTACCTAGTCAGCTGACCTCGGCCTCATCTAGGGAGGCCAGCACTCTAGGAGACAGGATTGTCTTGTGGCCTGTGTATTGGAGGACCCTAAAGGATTAACTCTGGATAATTTGACCAAGGCGTTTGGGATTTGCTTGTTGGAACCTCGAGAAGTCTTCAACTGATCCGCAGGACAAGAACTCCATAGTTTCTGTATCTGGGGATTTCGGATTAGGTGGATTCCTCTAGGGTTTTCGGGGGTTTGACGTTTTTCCTTCGCAAGAGAGTTAACCGCACCCAAAACTGGTTTTGAGGATTAATCTCCTCTCTTCTTAGAGAAACCAACAAACGTCAGCGAGGGAATGGTTGAGCCTTCTGTTGAGGGCAGGGGTACAGCTTTCCTCGCTGGAACAGTTTTCTTCCCACTAGGAAGACTTTCATATTCCGTTTACCACAGTTTCGAATTCTTCCTCAAGAAGGTCCTCTTGGAGCTGGGAAAAACCGGGTGGCAAAACTGTCGGCAACGTTTATTTTTCCCATTGATCAGTGGAGGATGCTGATAAAGGCCACACTCCTCCTACTAGTGGGGTGGTTGCTCAACACTGTCCTATGACTCAAGAGAAACAAAGGGATCTCTCTCCTAAAGAAACCTCAGAAACCCAAGGACCTACGTTGTTGTTCTCCGACGGCGGCTGGAGATCTAGGGCTCTTTCGGGGATGGAGTCGTGGACATTAGTGGTAGGCTAGGGGAAGTGGTCCGAGGCACCTGGGAACCCAGCACCAGTGGTTGGTCCTGGCCATAAACGGACAAATGCAAAGAGCTCTCTTCGCCGTTACAACCTGGCCTTGAAGAGCCTAGAAACCTCTGGTGAGAGACAAGGTAGATGCCAGTAAACGTGTGGCAACAACTCACTTAACCTGCGCAAACCATTGGCCTACAGTTCGGAAACAGGGAGGAACTCACTACCTCGTATTCCTTTCACGAAAACTCTTATCGAGGGATCCTAGTTAATTTTGTTTGGACGTCTTCACAGGAACCATCTCCCCTGATCGACAAGCAAGTTCGTACAGGGAGGTAGTAAGGAATGTTGAGGGCGGAACAGGACTCCAAGGCAGGAAGGAACCAGGTACCTTTCATCTACAGAATGGGACTCTGCACCGAGGAAGTGTGTCTCGATCTCTGGTATCTGTGGGGAAACTTCCTCATTGTGGATCTCCTTCGCAACATACATTTCCAAAAAATGGCTCCTCCCAAGTGTTTTTGGCCTCGGTTGGACAGCGTTGGAAGATCCAAGAGCAATTATGGTAGAACGCCATTCCTGCCTGAACTAAACTGGTACTTCGAGTGCGGACGTTTACGCCTTTTCCCCCATTCAAAAAAAAAAAATCCTGGGGTTTAGTAATGAAAAAGTTTAGTTTGGCGTCAAAAGAGACCGAGGATGACAAATTTTAATAGCCCCCTTTTGGCCGGCCTCCCAGGAACGGTTCACGGAGGGTAGTAGAGATGGATCGTTTAGACTTTCCAAAGATCCCCGACCAGGAAGGAACGGATCTTCTCAAACACCAAACCAACCACCTTCAAAGACGGTTATCCCATTCAAAACCTGCCCCCGCTTCTTCGGATCAGACTGACCTTTCGAACTTATCGAAAGACTTGTCAGAGCGAGAGGCTTTATCTTCTTTCCTCGTGCGACAAGTATGGCCAAGCGCGATCGTGCGAGAGGGTCTCGCAGGAACCTAAGAACCACCCTTCGAATATAAAGTATATTCCAAGTTCGTAAGTGTTGGGTCATGTGGTCGTTAGGAAGGTGGTTTGTTAGCCAAGCAAGGAAGTCCTCTACCTCCTCCTTTCTATCCTTCATATATCGCTGGTAGGAAATTAATTGTGTAGTTTCTTTTCGCTCACGTTAGCACATTCCTGAGAGTCACCAAAAATCTCAATCTAGACCGTATCCACGAATAAAGGGAAATACAGCAAGTAATGACTCATCGTGGCTGTACAGTTCTTCAGGAAACAGAGGGTTAGATCTGGCAAATACCAAAGATCTCCACGGATCCTCATAAGAAAATCTTTTGGGGAAAAGGAACTTTGCCAAAGTGCTCTAAGGAACCAGGTCACTCAATAATTTTTCCTCCTCCGAACTTGGTAAACCTTAGACGTAGTCCTCCATTCAAATATATGTCGTTCGGATAGATTTTCCGAGGGGCCTACCGCATCAGGGCACTGGCATTTCATTTAGGGACATAACTTGTAACTAGGAATAAAACGGCCTATTCCTTTTTATCATTAGCGACAGCAAAAAGGATTAGTGAGGTTACAAGCTTCTGCAAGGTTATAAAGGGGATTTGGATTCAATGGGAGACTCGGCTTATTTGCGGTTCGGTTTAAGACCTTGTTTTTAGCGAAGGAAAAAAACGAGAATCCCCGACGGAATCCCTGGCCTAGGTCATTCGAAGTTCAAAGGAATGTCGAGTCTCGTAGGCAGGAAGAAGCAGAGAGGTCTCTATATGCCCATGTTAGAGCTCTGTAAGTTTCTTTAATATTCAGAGGAAGAAGTCTCAGTTTCTTTTTGTTAGTTTTGGGAGGCTATAGTGACAAGGTCTTTGGTGCGGTGCGGTAAAAGACCCCAACCCAAGACTTAATGTCCAAGAATGCTCTAGCGTTCTTGTTTAAGAAAAACCGGGTTTCATTAAGGACGATCAATAACGGTCTGTCCTGACGAACAATTGCAACATAACTGTAAGAGTTAAAAGCTCATGAACGTAAGAGCGGTTCGGCGACGTCCCTTGGTCCGCAGGTTTTATTCAAGACATAAATGAGCCTTAAAAACATTATAAATAACGGGACAATTATTTGGAGATGCCAACTTCCAGTGTTTTGCATTCTGCCATTACTTTGTAAAGATGTGCGGTGTGGACGTACGAGAAGTAGCTTTTCTCTACGGTCCTATACGTATTCGGCAGATACGGTTCACACAGGACTACGGGAGGGAAGCTGACAACCAATCCTTAAATGTATATAATTTTCTTTCATTTCTTTTTGGATATGGAATCGAAATCTCTTCGAAACAATGGAGAGCTTCAGGCTCGCCGACGGAGGGCGGACCGTCTATGTTGTTCATTAAGAGAATTGCTCGTTCATTAATTCCCAATTAGTTGAGTATAATTTTTTGTTTTTTTGAAAAATTATGTATGTGGTGGCGTAGTGGTTTTTTGGGGGAGTTACGGTTGTTTGTGACGAGTTTAGGGGCATAGAACTCGGTAACAAATCCTCTTAGTTATAAACCACATGGTTAGGTATCAGGGTGGTCGGGATTGGTTGTTTTGTTGCTCCTTTCATTAAGGTGTATTGTCAATGATTAAGCTGGATCAGCACCCATTGACAAAGTACCTTTTAGGCTCTGCTGAGTTAAGTGGGATAAGGACCCTCCCCATTCGGCAGACCTCCCACAAGCAACTCTTTGGCCATAGATCACATTATCTCGCTAAAGGTTTCTTTGAAGGTGATGCAAGACTACTGTGGGCAATAAAACACCCAACCAAGTCTACACACCCTATCAGGTAGGAACCCAAGGTTTTTGTTATTTACTACCTACAACATATGGTTTGTTTACCTGTCTATCTTCCATATAGTTAGCTGTCCTCTATTAACCCCCTCCACCGAAGGGTGCCTAACAGCTAGGTATATTATCTTGACACGGTAAGCGTTGATTTGTATGAAAATGATATTGTTATGTTACAATACAAAGTTTCATACATACTGTTACCTTGGCAGGGGGGGGGAAAAAAAAAATAATTACAATTAAACGCCCACCCAGCCTCCCGCGGAGGGGAACCAGGTGGAGGAAGAAGAAAATATGATTAGAAAACTGGGGAATGGTTTCCTAGTCCTTGCCCACCCAGGGCAGGGCCGGTAGATCACCTGAACCGTAACCTTGTGAGCGAGTGGAGCGAAATTTCGAATTTTCTGGATCGGGGACGACGGAGGTCTTATGACATGTATATATTTATGCCAGGGTAAGTTATGTAATTGAAAACTTTATTGTAACATAACAATATGCAATATTTCTCCTGCTACCTAACACCTGTAGATTTTTGACCATCTACCTAAACCATGTGGTTGTTGCCTTCGGGCTCCCTGATTCTGTTGTCCTGGAGCAAGGTTAATGCCCTTTCTTAATTTTGGAGTATCTTTGGAGTTCTCACTTTCTTGAGGACTAAACGTGATAAAGCCTTAGAAAAACCTGTCTCAATGTGCCAAGTGTGGTGATTCGTGCCCTAGTTGTCTTCGTGGAAGGGGGCGGGGGGTCAGATCGTGGCCCCATAATGCCTCTAGGCCTATAGAACCGATATTTCGGACTCCCAGGAGGAATTCTAGGGAGGGGATATGTCGAAAAGACCGCAAAGAGGTGGGTTACGGGGGTCAGTGTCCCCTACCCGATCTTGGCCGTCCCCTTCCGGCAGGCCTTGTTGACAAAAAAGTTCCCAGTAGGCTGCCAAGGAGCGCGGCACTCAGGGCGGAGTATCCTTCCCGCGCCATAAGGGGTGGAGCGCTCGGAGGGATGACGCTCGTTCCTGCTGAAAAGGACGTATCATCATTGTTGGAGGATTGCTCACGTCCCATGGTTATCGCCAGTTATTTCGTTTGTGATCTTCTTTCCGGATTGCGTATGACGATTTTCCCGCCTCAGATAAGAGAGGTAGGATGCTCAAGGCCGGCGAGGACACGCTGAGATGCGCTACAGTATCTGCTCTCTTGGAGAAGCAGGTAGCTGTACCTGTGAGAAGGAAAGGATGGCGTCCCCCTTGCCACCCCCTCGTCTTTCTCGCTCAGGATCAGCCCTGCCCCCTCTGTTCATTATTCTCCGACGAAGGAAACATTCTTTTGTCCCTTCCAGGACCGTGAGGTTGTCAGCGCTGTATTATGGGCTCAGAGGGACTCGCCCAGCAGGCTAAGTCGAGCCTAAAGCGGAGGAAGGTAACCTTTAGGCTGCACCAGTCAAGTGAGGAACGAGGCAGTCTCCATTCTACCCTCTCCTCATTCCGTCTCTTTTCCGCCGAGTTGCTGTCTCCTTCGGCGACAATGCGCCTGTACCTCCGTCGCTTTCGCTCCCGCTAAGAGAGACTGCGGGTCCAGGTACGCTTTTCTGTTCCTTCCCCTTTCACAACGTCATGTGGGGGGCAGGCTGCTTGGCCGTGACGCTCGAGAGGCACCGCTCAGGAGCGCCTTTTGAGTTACTCTCTCAGGACGCTTTTTCGAGGACGCTCGAGGCCATGGACGCGTTTCCAGGACGCTTCAGGGAGGCGCCGGTAGCAAGAAGGACGTCGTGCACCAGGAACGCTCGGAAGGACGCACCGTACGTTAGTGACGTGTCCTCCCTTATCAAGGAGACAGAGTTAAGACCACCAACAAGGACAAACGATTTCAAATCTAAAGTCTACCTTATCGTGTTAAAACGTAAGGTGAAGGACGCTTCTCTTAAGTATCAAGGCGGCCTCGGGCGCCAGGGTTCAAGGACGCTCATCGCCGTCAGGACGCTCCTGTCTCCTTACGAAGCTGTTAAGGTTCGCCGCAAGGAAGGCAGCCTTAGATTGATGGCCTTCTTCTCTTGAAGCAAACGGGGGTCATTGATTAAAGGTCCAGACCCGCTAGACGGTAACGCCCCTCTCCGGAAGGGGGCGGTCTCCTCTGTTCCTATTAGGGAAGAAGGAGAATGAATTGAAGTACGTCCTGCTGAACGGTTTTTCGGTTAGAAGAAGGAACAACTTCTTCACACTGCTTCTTCAGTTTCAAGACTTACAACAAGGTTTCCTTGTGCGGCTGTATTTGCTGCTCGTACCTTACCTCCGGGGAACAAGTTCCAGGCTCTGCAAGCTCCCATAACTCTCACCTCCCTCTTCAGTTTTTCATCTTTTCAAGTCATTGTAAGGACTCCCCAGACTTTGTCGAAATGAAGACTGTTCGCCTCTCCACTAAGGGGCCACATTCAAGAAACTCCAGGACTGGATGGAACGAAGGATAAGGATCATGGGCAAGTCAACTTACGCCCTTCCTCCCTCTAGAACTCAAGCGGTCAAAGGGGGTATTTGGTTATGAGCCGCAACCAAAGGGACGTGGGTGTGAGGATCCCTTCGTCAGCGCAAGGTTGGGAATTTCATCTAGCATGGTGGGAACTCTCAGCAGGGATGGGTTCCCTATTTATCCCACCAGCCAAGGTGGTGACTTGCTGGAAGCCCCTACGGAGACAGACCATCATTTGAAGGGGCTCGCTACGGACTCTTGAAGTCTTCAACTTTCTTGGACTGGCTTCTAGGAGCTCAGGGATCTTCTAGATCTGCAATATAGAAGCTTCCCAGAGTCTCTCAGTCTTTGGGGGAGCTGTCCAAGCGTGGGGGCCTAAAAAAATCGTTTTCGCATGGACAAGGCCTGTCCTCAAGGGATTGGTTTCACTCTCAGGAGCTTGTCTATTCATTTTTTGGGACTGCCTTCTGTGAAGAAGATGGAGCTTTGCTGTGTAACTTCACAGCTAGATCCGTTACTCCCAGCTCAGAAAAGCGGAACTGCTCTTTTCTCCCTCTTATTACTGAATGCCATCTCTTTCCCGCCCCCAGACTTTGGTTAAGTGGGCACCTGGGCAAAGTAGTTTTTGCAGGAAAAGGCAACAAACCAGGACCTTTTGGAGCCCATGTCCTTCGAGACAAACTGCTACCTCTCTCCGGGGGCAGGTCCCATTTTCCTTTCCACTCTTCTTCGTTCTTCTTTTGTTGCGGCCCGCCAGGTGTGAAGAAGGTTAAACAACCCTTCATGGGGGCTCTCCCTCGAGAGCAGTACTCCTCGAAGGGTAGGGAGGCTTGCAAGGAGGAAAGAGCTTCCTTCAAACCCAAGCCCCAATCTAACAAGTGAAAAATTCTTATGTTCTCCTTCCCAGACACTCCCAGTCGGTCTCAGCCTCCAAGGACTGAATGTTCCTTTTGTCGGGAGCAATGGAGAGAGAGAGAATATCGGACCCTTTGGACCCTCACAAGATCGTGGAGCAGGGGTACAAGATCCCCTCCCCATTTTTAGATCCTCCTCCTCCTCCCCTTTCCACGACTCCCGAGAGACCTTTCTCCACTTCATTTATCAGGGAGAAAAGAGAAACGAAGTTGTTTTCGATCTTTTACAAACAGATGATCCTCGTGAGAAAAGGAGCGGTGGGAAACAAAATCGCAGACCTGTGGGGTCCTCCATGGTTTTTACAACAGGATTTTACCAAAAAATAGGTACCAAAGCGGGATCTCGACTCGTCGGGTTTGGAGTCCCAAGTCTCCTACATGTAAGCAGGTCTCCAATCTTTTTTTTGGAATAAAAGACCAAATTCACGATGGCAGTACGCCATCAAGTCTGTTCCTTCTGGGGTCAGCCTTGAGACCGGGCGAACTTGGATCGGTGTCCTTAGACCCTGCAGGACGCGTTACTTTTCACATCCGATCCACCCTATTTCAAGAAAAGTACCTAAGATTCGTTATTAAGGTCAACAAAGTGTGGGGCAGTTCAGAGCCCTTTGTCTTTCGGCCCTGACCACGGCTCCGAGGTTGGTTTCCACACCGTCGGTCATGAACGGAATGTGGAGAGGGGTGGCATACACATCTTCAAGGGATAGAGTTTCCCTTACCTACCCGACGATTGCGGCTTATCAGAGCGTGTCGTCGAGAGAAAAGTGTCTTGGAGGGACCTGTGCCAGTTAACGTTAGCCTTAGCGAATGTCCGCCCAGGGGACTTTCCTTGTCAACCTAATCCCCGATAAAAGAAAAGTCGCATCTGACCCCGACACACCAAAGTCCATCGTTGTATCTGGGGAATTTCAGATGGATTCAGGGGTCTTTTTCGAGCGTATTTCCGTCCCTAGGAACGGGCAAGCCGGCTAGGCTTAGACGAAAAATATCAGAGCCCTTCTTGGGGGGAAAGAAACTTGCTCGGCCGTAGGGAATTGGTACTGGATGATTCTTGCTGGGCACCATTTCCTCGCTGGAAAGGTTTGTTTCCTTTGGGAAGGACTGCAACCCTCAGGGCATCCTCTCCAGTTTTTCCTTACCGGACGAAATGGAAGTCCACGGAAACGATCTCCAATGTGCGATCCCTTGAGGATCTCCAGAGTCCGATAACAAAGAGCCATTCCTAAGATGGTGGCTCGATCCGCAGAAAGCTTACCAAAGACTGGACTTGTCCCTCAAAGTCTTTCTGAGGCCCCTGACCTAGTGTGTTGTTTTCAGACCGCTTCCATTGGGCGGGCTGGGGGCAAGCAATCACTAGGAGGAGGGAGGAAGTGGTCAGGCTCACCTGGAGAGGGGAAACTAGGCAGTCCTGGCTACATCAATGTCAAAAGAACTTTCAAGCGGATCTTCCTGTCTCTGCAGTTCTTCCGTTAGAAAACGATTGACGTAACAAAATCAAATTCAAGTTTAGCAGTGATATAAAATGCTGGAATTCGGGGCAGCATGTACGCCTACACGCCTCGCGTGTATGTTGAACGTAAAATACGACCATGGGCCATGGAACATTTCTAGCAAACTGCCGAAGTTTGTTGCACTTCACCATACGTAATGGAGAATTATGCCCCCCATGTTGGGCGAAAGGTGGAAGAAGATCTTAGCACGATTGTGGCAGCACCAATAGGTTACAAAGAAGTTACTTGATTGACAAGATTGGGATTGCACAAGTGCAAAAACCGTTCAGGGCGACCTTCTCAGGTCGTCATGGAACCTACAAATCCATGCCGACAGAATGGATTTCTTACACAAAAGACGTGTGGTTGAGATCTTTGGAAGTTGTGGGGGGTACCGTCCTTCATCTGGTCACTTATTCGGGCGACGTCGAGGACGAAGAGGCTTTCCTTCCTGGTAGTTGCACCTTCCCCGGTCCTTCTAGAATTCCAGAAGCAATCCGCTTCGTGGACTGCATTGCTATTTGGAGTTGGAACGGCCGGGCACCTAGACCTTAATAGGCCTTCCCAACCAATTCAAGTAAGATCATCGGGGGAATGTCATGAGGTCGGTTTAAGCGCGCTTCAGAAGGGACGAGGTTTGACCCTGAATCGCCCCCGTGTGACGTGGTCCAACGCGAGCAGGGAATGGTTTTCACGGAGGTCATGTCTTTTCCTTGTAGACTTCCCAAGGACGTTGCCCTGGGGAAAGATCTACTCAAACAGCCATCACCTTCGAAAGGTTATCAACCAAAACCTCTCCAGCCTCTATGGGTCTGACTGCTATTCAGGGACACTATCGAAAAGTTGGGCCAAGAGCGAGAGGTTTTTCGAAATGCAGGCTGCGAGAGGCAATCGCAAATGCAAGACGAGCATCTTACAAAGAGCTGGTAATAACCAATCCGAAGTGGGCTTCCTTCAGGTGGGCATGGTTTTGTTAAAAACGGAGGAAGTTTCCTCCTTCACCACGACCCTCTGTGAACCTAGATAGCCGATTTTCCTGCTTTTTCTTGAGTGGAACGTGCAGAAATTAGCAATCCCAATTTAACCAACCATTAAGGGATTAACTAAGAGCATGTTGTCAGCGGCTTTTTAGGCACAACAGGCCGTGGACCATTTCTGACAACAAGGATCTTCATGATCTCTTGAAATCCTTTTGAGGGACCTCGAAAGATTCCCCTCAAGCGAGACCGCCTTTCATGTGAACCTTGAAGTACGTAGTTCTTAGGTTTTTTTGAATGTCAAAGTCCTTTTGAACCTCTTCAAGCAAGCGTCTCTTCGGAACTTGACAAGGAAGGCTCTTTTCCTAGCTTCTCTGGCGACGGCAGAAGAGAGTTAGTGAAATCCAAAGCTTTTAGTCATTTAGTGGGCTTCAAAGGAAGACAACGCTGTCTGCTCTTTGAGGCCCAACTTTCTTGCAAAGAATGAAAACCCTTCTAACCTTGGCCGAAAAGCTTCGAGATCAAGGGTATGTCAAGTCTGGTGGGCCAAGAACCAGAGAGAGCCCTGTGCCCCCTGTCAGGGCTCTCAAGTTCTATGTTCATAGAAGGAAAGAGGTAAGAGGTCCCTCAGGTAATATCTGGTGTGCTGTGAAGAGACCGGAACTTACCTTTATCTAAGAATGCAGTGGCTTTCTTCCTGAGGGGACCGTCATTAAAGAGCTCATTCAATCTTGCCAGAAGACTGATTTGAGCCTCTTATGAGTGAAAGCTCACGAAGTAAGAGCTGTCGCTACCTCTCTTGCTTCCAAAAGAACATGTCAATCTAGGACATTCTTGATGGCACCTTTTGGAGGAGCAATTCTTAGTTTTCGCCTCACATTACCTAAGGGATGTGAGAACGATTTATGACGACTGTAATTCCTTGGGCCATACGTTTTCTGCAGACACGTCTTGGGGGGCTCGGAGGAGGTAGCTCTTTCCCTATCCCTTAGTTAGGTTTAGGTTACTTTTTAATTGTTGTTTGTTTTGTTTTTGGTGAGTCTTGTGTGAAGATCTCCCATCTCTTAGTTTAGTGTTCAGGGGGTCTTTGGCTAGTTGGTCAGGTGGTGGTCAGTTACTTTCATAGCCCTCATATGTATGGTTCGATGAGGTCTTGTCACGTTGAGGTCACGTCCGTTGACAGAGCATCCAGAGCGCACAGCACTACAGGTCTCCACCTGGCTGGCAACTCTGATTAAGCAGAAGCAGGCTTAAGTGACAGTAATCACAGAGTCTACTTTGCTAACCGGTAAGGAACCAAGGTGTACATCATCTACTTAATTTAAGTTTCCTACAAATCCTATTCTGTCTCTTCCCACCATCCGAAGGTGGGATTCAGCTTTATATATATCTGTCAGGTAAGTTGCATGAACAAAATGTTATTGTTATAATACAATTAAGTTTGTTCATACTTACCTGGCAGATATATATAATTAGTTAGATGCCCACCCCTCCCTCCCCTCAGGAGACAGTGGCTCATGATAAAATATGAATAGAAAATGGGAATGGTTCCTGATATCCGCCTCCCAGCGGCGGGGAATGGGTACTACCACCTGGCCGCCCACTGCGTGTGCCGCGAGTTTTTGAAATTCTGTCGGACGTCAGAAAATACAGCTATATATATATTCTGCAGGTAAGTATGAACAAACTTAATTGTATTATAACAATAACATTTTTCGGCTGGTAGGCCTATAAGTATTTTTCCGCGAATTTTTTAAAAAACTTTGAGTCGACGTATGGTACGTCCATTCGGCAATCGGGGGAGATTTTGACTCGACGTTTAATACGTTCATTCGGCGTTTAAGGGTTAATGACCGTTGTAAGGAGTGTGAAAGTTTGTCTGATTCGGGATGGAAGATGTATGATTCTTATGTACGCAAGTTAGAGCGTGACAGAATCAGGTGGTCTTCCTCCAGGAGTGTATCAGGCAGTAGGCATCAGGGCAGTAATATTTCTCCTGCTGACCCTCCAGTAGACTTTGTTTCTCCTAACCCTGTGGTGTTGCCTTCGGGCCCTGAGATTGTGTCTGTGGAGGGTAATGCCCTTTCTGCGATTTTGGATTCTCTCCGTAATCTGGAATCCAAAGTGCTCGTCTTGGAAACTAGTGCAGTGAAGTGCAGTGATAGTGCCCTTAGTGTTGTGGATCGGCCCCATAATGCCTCTAGGCCTGGACCTCTGTCGGACTCCCAGGAATCAGGGAGTGGGCATGTCGAAAGCCGAAGGAGGGTTATGGGGGCTCCCCACCGATCTGGCGTCCCTTCGGCAGGACCTGTTGACGCTTCCCAGGCTGCCAAGGAGCGTGCTCGTGCACGTCTCCTGAAGGATTGCTTCTCGTCCTCCGAAGCTTCTCCCGCGGCAAGGGGTGGAGTCTCAGAAGGACTCTCGGCCCTTGAAGAGAAGCTTCAGAGAGGAGGACGCTTTACGTCCTTTTTCTCCGGATGTTTTGCGGTTAAGAGTGGGGCCTAAAGGTCTTAGACCTCCAGTCGGTGGCCCCGTCAGTTGCTCCTGTAGAAGAAGAGGTTAGCAGTTCTACGGAGGCAGTAGATGAAGAGTGGCCTTCAACATCCACTTCATCGGATTACCAGGTCTTGGCCCGTCTTCTTCGTTCTTCGTTTGGAGACAAGTTTCAACCCTCGGCCCTCGTTCTTCTCCTCCTCAGTTTTTCCTCGTCCAAATCCAGTAAATCGCCAGGATTTGTTAAGATGAAGATTCCCTTTTGACCAAGAGAGCATTTAAGAAGGTCCATGACTGGATGGACTCGAGAATGGGCAAAGCAGGGATGTGGTATGAGACGGGAGAGGACGTTGGGTTGAGGGTTCCTTCCTCTGCCCAAGGCGACTTTGCCAGCCTGGTTGACGCTCCGAGGAGGTCTCTACTTTCATCGGCGAAGGTGTCGTGGACGCCTTCCGAGTTGGACCACCATCTAAAGGGACTGTTCCGGACGATGGAAGTTTTTAACTTCTTGGACTGGTGCTTGGGAGTCCTAGATGGTCAGTCTCTGAGTCCGGACTCGATTAGTCTGGGGGAGCTGTCCAGCGTGCTAGCATGTATGCACAAGGCCGTCAGGGATGGTTCGGAGGAGCTGGCTTCGCACTTTTGTACGGGGCTCTTGAAAAAGAGAGCGTTGTTGTACTGCAACTTCACTGCGATGTCCCGTTTCTCCCGCTCAGAGGGCAGAGTTGCTGTTCGCCCCTCTTTCGAGCCATCTCTTCCCCCCAGGCAATGATCAAGGATCTAGCCGTCAGCCTGCAAGAGAAGGCCACACAAGACCTTCTGGCCCAGTCTTCCAGACGTCTGGCAGTCCCTTTGACTTCTACGCTGGGTCACGCTTCCAAGAAGCAGAAGCCCTTTCGAGGGGGAGCTTCCTCGAGATCGTCTCCTCGAGGAAGAGGTCTTCCCAGAGGCAGAGCCCCTCCAAGACCAGTGGTAAAAGTGAGACGTCTGTCCTTCAGACACCAGTCGGAGCCAGGCTTCGTTTTTTTGCAAAAGCCTGGAGAGAGAGAGAGGCAGACGACTGGTCCCTCAATGTCATCAAGCGAGGATACAAGATCCCTTTCCTCAAACTGCCCCGGCTGTGCACGACACCCAGGGATTTATCACCCTCTTACCATCAGGAGAAGCAGCAGATTCTGTACGATCTGCTCGAGCAAATGCTCGAAAAGAGGGCTGTGGAACAGGTCCTAGACCTGGAATCCCCAGGCTTCTACAACAGGTTGTTCCTGGTGCCGAAACAGTCGGGAGGATGGCGACCAGAGTTAGATGTCAGCATGGTTGAACAAATTGTTTGTAGAAAAGCAAAAGTTCAAATGGAAACGCCTCAGTCAGTTTCTAGGGGCCTTAAGACCAGGCGACTGGATGGTGAGCTTAGACCTTCAGGATGCTTTATTTTCACGTCCCGATTCCATCCTCAGTCGGTTAAAGTACCTGTGGTGTGTCCTGAAGAGAAAGTTTTTCATTCAGGGCTCTCTGCTTCGGGTTAACCAGGGCCCTGATGATATTCACAATCTTAATGAAGAATGTGGCGAGATGGACTTCATCTTTCCAAACCAAATAAGGATCTCTCTTTATTTAGACGACTGGCTGATTCGAGCCTCTTCGAAGGCAAAGTGTCTGAAGGACCTTCACACGACGTTTTCGGCTTTGGCGAAGTCCCTGGGACTTCTGGTAAACTTCGAAAAGTCCCATCTGATCCCCATGCAGTCCATCGTGTATCTGGGGATTCAGATGGATTCAGTGGCTTTTCGGGCTTTTCCGTCCCAGGAACGTCAGCAGCAAGGATTAGACAGTTTCAGCCTTTCTTGGGAAAGAAAAACATGCTCGGTGAGGGAATGGATGAGTCTGCTTGGGGGACCATTTCTTGCTGGAAGAAGTTTGTTTCCCTGGGGAGACTGCACCTCAGACCTCTCCAGTTTTTCCTGGCGGAAAACTGGCTAGACAAGGAGGATCTAGATTTGATTCTTGGGGATCCCGAAGGAAGTAAAGGATCCCCTAAAAGTGGTTGGCTCGACCCCGTCAAGCTATCAGAGGGGTTCTCTCTCAAGCTTCAGAGCCCCGACCTAATGTTGTTTTTTTTCCGACGAGCGACCTCGGGATGGGGAGCAACACTAGGGGGGGAGGAAGTGTCAGGCACCTGGAGAGGGGAACAGGTTTCCTGGCGCATAAATCTCAAAGAGTTGGCGGCCATTCATTTGGCTCCAATTCTTCGAAGACCAAGTCTCAAACCAAATTATCCAGATCAACTCGGACAACACCACAGCTCTGGCTTACCTCAAGAAACAGGGAGGAACGCACTCTCGGTCCCTGTTCAGTCTAGCGAGGGAGATCCTGTTGTGGGCACAAGCACGAGACATAACGGTCCTTACGAGGTTCGTGGCAGGTGTCGAAAACATCCATGCAGATCTTCTCAGTCGGCAAGATCAAGGAGCTGTGGAGGCTATAGGGGACGTCCTCTAGTAGACCTTTTCGCTACATCGAGGACGAAGAGACTTCCGCTATACTGCTCCCCTGTTCTCGACCCAGGAGCAGTAGCGATAGATGCCCTTCTCTGGGATTGGACAGGATGGACCTTTATGCCTTCTCCCCTTTCAAGATCTTGGGAAAAAAGTCATGAGGAAGTTCACAGCATCGGAAGGATGAGAATGACTTTGATCGCCCTGCTTTGGCCTGCGAAGGAATGGTTCACAGAGGTCATGACCTTCTTGGTAGACTTCCCAAGGATGCTACCCTTGAGGACAGATCTACTCAGACAGCCCTACTTCGAGATAGGTACCACAAAAACCTTCGCTCTGAGTCTGACTGCGTTCAGACTATCGAAAAGTTGGCCAGAGCGAGAGGTTTTTCAAGACCAGTGGCAAGAGCTATTGCCAATGCAAGGAGAGCTTTCCTCTCTTGCAGTGTACCAATCCAAGTGGGCCGCTTTCAGGAGTTGGTGTAGAAAGAAGGGCGTTTCCTCTACCACGACTCTGTGAAACCAAATAGCAGACTTCCTCCTTTATCTAAGGAATGACTTAAAGTTAGCAGTCCCACACAATAAAAGGCTACAGGAGGTGTGTCGGCAGTGTTTAGACACAGAGGCCTGGATTTGGCTAATAACAAGGACCTTCATGATTTATTAAGATGAGACCACGAAGGTAGCTCAACCTAAGCTGCCTTCCTGGAACTTGGACGTGGTCCTGAAAGTTCTTGACGTCCAGTCCGTTTGAACCTCGCCAGGGTGCATCTTTGAGGGACGTTACAAGAAAGGCTATTTTCCTAACTGCTCTGGCGACGGCAAAGAGAGTTAGCAAAATTCAAGCGATCAGTAAGCATGTTGGCTTCAAAGGGCATAATGCTGTTTGTTCATTGAGCCCAACGTTCCTAGCTAAAAACGAAAACCGTTCAACCCTTGGCCTAAGAGTTTTGAGATAAAAGGGATGGCTGAAATTATTGGACGAGAGCCAGAGAGAGTCCTGTGCCCTGTCAGGCTCTCAAATTTTATTTGCGGAAAAGGAAGGAATGTCGAGGCCCTTCAAGCAACTTGTGGTGTTCGGTAAGAAGGCCAGACTTACCGATGTCTAAGAACGCTCTGGCGTTCTTCTTGAGAGGACACCATCAAGGAGGCTCATTCATCTTGTAATAAGATAGTGATATGAAATTGTTTTAAAGTAGTAATGCGCACGAAGTGAGAGCTATTTCAACCTTGGTAGCTTTTCCAAAAGAATATGGCTCTCAGTGACATCCTGGGTGCCACCTTTTGGCGAAGCAAACTCTGTGTTCGCTTCACACCACCTGCGGGACGTGAAGACGGACATACGAGAACAAATGCTGTTCGCTATGGCCATACGTCTCCGCAGACACAATTTTGGGGGCAGGAAGTTAGCACTCATCCTATCCTGTAGAAAATGGTTAGGAGGAGGTTTTTAGTTTTTAATTTTTTTGTATATATGGTTGTTGGGTCGGCTGCCGGAGGCGGACTTCCCAGTCTTTAGCTTAAGATAGGCTATCTTAACTTTGGCTAGTTTTGGTCAGGTGGTGGTTTATTGCTTCGTTGCCCTCATAGTATGGTCAAATGGTCTAGTCACATGTGGTCCCCACCCCCGTTGACAGATCATCTAGAACTCACCAGCTATATAGGTATATACCTTGCTGGAGAGAACTAGTAAAGCAGAAGCGGACTTGGGTGACAGTAATCACGAAGTCAGCTATGCTAACAGGTAAGGAACCAAGATGTCAATCATCTACATGTATTTGTTTCCTAAATCCTATTCTGTCTCCCCACCTCCAAAGGTGGGATTCAGCTATATATATATCTGACAGGTAAGCTTCATGAACAAAATGATATTGTTATGATACAATAAAGTTTGTTCATACTTACCTGGCAGATATATTCAAAGTGCCCACCCACCTCCCCTCAGGAGACAGTGGCACTAGAAAAATCTGAATAGAAAAATGGGAATGTTCCTGATACCCGCATCCAGCGGCGGGAATGGGTACTAACCACCTGGCCTCCCACTACAGTGTCGTAAGTTTTTGAAATTCTGTCGGACTTCAGATATAGCTGTATATATAGATCTGCCAGGTAAGTATGAACAAACTTTATTGTATCATAACAATATCATTTTCTAACTCCTTATCATAAATAATGTTTCGGGATAAAAATATCAACTTATCCCTTCTATTCTCTCTTTATCATAAATAATTTTCGGGATAGAAATATCAACTTATCCTACCTCCATGTCATTTGGGATTCAGTATTTAATTACTTGGTAAGTTACATACTACATATATAAAATGACATTTTTGTATATGTGACTTATACAGTAATTATATATACCTAAGACTTCCTACTCGACGACAGCCTAAATTCAAATTTCGCGGGTAGCGCTTCAATGACTTGGTGTAAGTATACAGTGCCATCCCCTACGGCAATACTAGTATGATTCTGCTAATCATGTCATTCTGTTTTCTGCAGTGCCCGACAAAACATCGAGTGCTCACAGCAGCTTGTTCTTATTTTCTGGTTATACAGTAGTACCTCGAGATACGAAATTAATCCGTTCAGAGGCGCCCTTCGTATCATGAGGTTTTTCGTATCTTGGACCACATTTTACATGTTAAAATGGCTAATCCGTTCCAAGCCCTCCAAAAACACCCCAAGTAAAATTTCATAATAAAGCTAAATTGTACCTATAACAATGAAATACTACAACAATTTGGACCATTCAATACCTAAATTAATAACAAAATGCAAATAACCTGTAAATAAAGTGTATTAGTGTACTACATGGTACAAGAAATATTGTACGTAAAATGTGGAAGCTTACCTTTCGAGTGAGGCTATCTCCGAAAGTGGCGGCAGAGGAGGAGGACAAAACGATTGCATTTTATGAAAAAGCGGCTAGAACATCCTTAATTTCTGCGTCGTTTTTTTTTTCTTTTTTGATTTTTAACTTTTTTTTTTTTTACGTAGTTTTTTTTTTTTTTTTTTTTTTTTTTTTTTTTTTTTTTTTACAGAATTTCAACTTCATCACCACTTTCAACTTTCTGTTTTTTATCACTTGGTTCTTCCTTTTTGCTTACTCCTGCTAATGCTAAAGGCCTCTTTAAAAAATAACGACCCAAGGAAGATTGCTTCTGCCTACTTTTCACAATGTTCCTGAAACGACTCAGGCAAACCTCATCGAACTGCGCAAGCATACGACCTGTGTGAGCCTTTTCGGGGTGTCTTTTTTTTCTATAAACGCATAGTGTTCAATAACGGCTGCCCGTCTTGATAATTATCTACTAATTGTTGCACCTCATGACTGTTGGCCTGGTATCCATCAAAACCCTGTTCAACCAAATGCTCTCTTTGCAACTGATATGGGTACTGAATGTTTGGCTGCTGACCTTCAACATAACTGAAGTGCCTTGATTATACTGGTATGCATGTTATAAATGATTGGTCAACACCCTCTGTTCAGCAGGGAGTGGAGATTCTACCAACCTTGCAAAGTTTCCAGTTATCCCATGAGAGATACCTTGATCACTTATCCCATGTGAGAGATCTTGGTCACTTATCCCACGAGAGAGATCTTGGTCAATCATATCATATATGTCGTCACTCAAGAGGTGCTTTTCTTTTTCCATTTTCTGTGAAAAGATATGAGAAATTTTTTTTTAAAATACACATTGATGATCCCGTAACGTATACCGCGTGCGTACTATAACAATGCTGGTACCGAGTGGCCGAGGCACGCCACTACGTACATAGATGCATAATGGGAGGGATGCTGGCCAATAGGAGAGAAGGATCTCATGGCTGCGACTAGCATCAGGAACCAATGGAGAGCAGGAGGATGGTGGCGAGTCTACTAAGAAGTTGGCGGTGCGCGAGTTTCTAAAATTGTTATGGTGGTTCGGGCGAATCAATCGGACTTTACAGAAACCTTTCGTATATTGAAAACTTTTCGTATGTAGAGCCGTTAAATTTTTCATATTGACTTTCGTATCTCGAGTTTTTCGTAAGTTGAGCCTTTCGTGTCTCGAGTACCACTGTATCACCAGATTTCGGTAGTATCACAACCACCGGAACGCATTCATAGCCTTCGAGCAAGATGAGTCTAGTTTTTTGTTTATTTTGTTCAGATTATCATCAAGCCAGATACTTCTAGTCTCCAGGAATAATAATGGCCTTATAAATAGTTCTTGAATGGATCATGATTTTGGTAGATCAAATACTTTTGCATAATATGTTTTTACTTACTGGGCGGAACGTGTAAGCCGTCGGTTAAGAATTGCCTTTAGTAAATCTTGATGTTATCTTTCCTTTAAGCCAAACTTTTGTTTTTAGACTTTGTTTACCGGCCATGAGCTATTCGTAAGACACCAGTAATAGATACCTTAGAGCAATCCTATTGCACTAATGATTGTTCATTTTACATAAGCTATTCTCATGCTGAGGGTAAATGATTACCTTAAAGTAATTCTAGAATTTTATCCGTTCTTTTATCCCATAACTTTTGCATTTATTTACTTACCAGGATTAGGCTACACGTAAGTCACCCGTCAATGATTAACTTTAAAGTAATTCTTGAATGTTCCAGGAATGTTGCATCATTTATATATACTACTGTAGGACTCCCACAAGAAATGCAGTCCCGCAACACCTGTCCGATGATGTCCTGTGTTTAAGGATGAAATGTTGCAAGAAAGAGAGAGAGAGAGAGAGAGAGAGAGAGAGAGAGAGAGAGAGAGAGAGAGAGAGAGAGAGAGAGAGAGTGTCTGCGGTATTTTTCTTTGAGTTTATTATAATACACAAAGGAGACTATGCAAAAGATAGAAGAGGATTGATTTGATTTGTAATATTTTCCAATTCCAGAAAAGGGATG
>NC_061092.1:47358813-47373813 GCF_015104395.2 Macrobrachium nipponense | reverse complement strand
GTCTTGGGTCTTTTGGTGTTATAAATTGCTGAAATAATCTCTCTCTCTCTCTCTCTCTGCAGTGACAAGCATAATCTTAAGAGTATTAAGGCATAGAGAGAGAGAGAGAGAGAGAGAGAGAGAGAGAGAGAGAGAGAGAGAGAGAGAGAGAGAGAGAGATGGACTGTATTTTAGCACAGAAAAACAGTGTATTGGTATATATGTGAAATCACTCCGTTTGGACCAGGAAATCTAATGTTTTTACCATAACTTTTTTTCGTGTATAATGCCTTCAGTTAAGGATTTTTTTATTATTCTCTCCATCTATTAATGCATATATGTATATACAAGCACAACTTATCAGAATATATTATATATCACAAACTCCATCCTTGTTTGTACGTGAATATTTTCTGTTAAAAGTATTACATGACATAGAATGATATGACAAACTCATCCCTTTTCTGGAATTGGAAAAATATTACAAATCAAATCAATCCTCTTCTAATTTTTTGCATAGTCTCCTTTGTGTATTATAATAAACTCAAAGAAAAATACCGCAGACACTCTCTCTCTCTCTCTCTCTCTCTCTCTCTCTCTCTCTCTCTCTCTCTTTCTTGCAACATTTCATCCTTAAACACAGGACATCATCGGACAGGTGTTGCGGGACTGCATTTCTTGTGGGAGTCCTACAGTAGTATATATAAATGATGCAACATTCCTGGAACATTCAAGAATTACTTTAAAGTTAATCATTGACGGGTGACTTACGTGTAGCCTAATCCTGGTAAGTAAATAAATGCAAAAGTTATGGGATAAAAGAACGGATAAAATTCTAGAATTACTTTAAGGTAATCATTTACCCTCAGCATGAGAATAGCTTATGTAAAATGAACAATCATTAGTGCAATAGGATTGCTCTAAGGTATCTATTACTGGTGTCTTACGAATAGCTCATGGCCGGTAAACAAAGTCTAAAAACAAAAGTTTGGCTTAAAGGAAAGATAACATCAAGATTACTAAAGGCAATTCTTAACCGACGGCTTACACGTTCCGCCCAGTAAGTAAAAACATATATGCAAAAGTATTTGATCTACCAAAATCATGATCCATTCAAGAACTATTTATAAGGCCATTATTATTCCTGGAGACTAGAAGTATCTGGCTTGATGATAATCTGAACAAAATAAACAAAAAACTAGACTCATCTTGCTCGAAGGCTATGAATGCGTTCCGGTGGTTGTGATACTACCGAAATCTGGTGATACAGTGGTACCTCGAGACACGAAAGGCTCAACTTACGAAAAACTCGAGATACGAAAGTCAATATGAAAAATTTAACGGCTCTACATACGAAAAGTTTTCAATATACGAAAGGTTTCTGTAAAGTCCGAGATTCGCCCGAACCACCAATAACAATTTTGAAACTCGCGCACCGCCAACTTAGTAGACTCGCCACCATCCTCCTGCTCTCCCATTGGTTCCTGATGCTAGTCGCAGCCATGAGATCCTTCTCTCCTATTGGCCAGCATCCCTCCCATTATGCATCTATGTACGTAGTGGCGTGCCTCGGCCACTCGGTACCAGCATTGTTATAGTACGCACGCGGTATACGTTTCGGGATCATCAATGTGTATTTAAAAAAAAAATTTCTCATATCTTTTCACAGAAAATGGAAAAAGAAGAGCACCTCTTGAGTGACGACATATATGATATGATTGACCAAGATCTCTCTCGTGGGATAAGTGACCAAGATCTCTCACATGGGATAAGTGATCAAGGTATCTCTCATGGGATAACTGGAAACTTTGCAAGGTTGGTAGAATCTCCATTCCCTGCTGAACAGAGGGTGTTGACCAATCATTTATAACATGCATACCAGTATAATCAAGGCACTTCAGTTTATGTTGAAGGTCAGCAGCCAAACATTCAGTACCCATATCAGTTGCAAAGAGAGCATTTGGTTGAACAGGGTTTTGATGGACACTAGGGCCAACAGTCATGAGGTGCAACAATTAGTAGATAATTATCAAGACGGGCAGCCGTTATTGAACACTATGCGTTTATAGAAAAAAAAGACACCCCGAAAAGGCTCACACAGGTCGTATGCTTGCGCAGTTCGATGAGGTTTGCCTGAGTCGTTTCAGGAACATTGTGAAAAGTAGGCAGAAGCAATCTTCCTTGGGTCGTTATTTTTTAAAGAGGCCTTTAGCATTAGCAGGAGTAAGCAAAAAGGAAGAACCAAGTGATAAAAAACAAAGTTGAAAGTAGTGGTGAAGTTGAAATTCTGTAAAAAAAAAAAAAAAAAAAAAAAAAAAACCTACGTAAAGTAAAAAAAAAGTTAAAAATCAAAAAAAGAAAAAAAACGGCAGAAATTAAGGATGTTCTAGCCGCTTTTCATAAAATGCAATCGTTTGTCCTCCTCCTCTGCCGCCACTTTCGGAGATAGCCTCACTCGAAAGGTAAGCTTCCACATTTTACGTACAATATTTCTTGTATACCATGTAGTACACTAATACACTTTATTTACAGGTTATTTTGCATTTTGTTATTAATTTAGGTATTGAATGGTCCAAATTGTTGTAGTATTTCATTGTTTATAGGTCAATTTAGCTTTATTATGAAATTTACTTGGGGTGTTTTTGGAGGGCTTGGAACGGATTAGCCATTTTACATGTAAAATGTGGTCCAAGATACGAAAACCTCATGATACGAAGGGCGCCTCTGAACGGATTAATTTCGTATCTCGAGGTACTACTGTATAACCAGAAAATAAGAACAAGCTGCTGTGAGCACTCGATGTTTTGTCAGGCACTGCAGAAAACAGAATGACATGATTAGCAGAATCATACTAGTATTGCCGTAGGGGATGGCACTGTATACTTACACCAAGTCATTGAAGCGCTACCCGCGAAATTTGAATTTAGGCTGTCGTCGAGTAGGAAGTCTTAGGTATATATAATTACTGTATAAGTCACATATACAAAAATGTCATTTTATATATGTAGTATGTAACTTACCAAGTAATTAAATTACTGAATCCCAAATGACATGGAGGTAGGATAAGTTGATATTTCTATCCCGAAAAATTATTTATGATAAAGAGAGAATAGAAGGGATAAGTTGATATTTTTATCCCGAAACATTATTTATGATAAGGAGTTAGAAAATGATATTGTTATGATACAATAAAGTTTGTTCATACTTACCTGGCAGATCTATATATACAGCTGTATTATCTGAAGTCCGACAGAATTTCAAAAACTTACGACACATGTAGTGGGAGGCCAGGTGGTTAGTACCCATTCCCGCCGCTGGGAGGCGGGTATCAGGAACCATTCCCATTTTCTATTCAGATTTTCTAGTGCCACTGTCTCCTGAGGGGAGGTGGGTGGGCACTTTGAATATATCTGCCAGGTAAGTATGAACAAACTTTATTGTATCATAACAATATCATTTTGTTCATGAAGCTTACCTGTCAGATATATATATAGCTGAATCCCACCTTTGGAGGTGGGGAGACAGAATAGGATTTAGGAAACAAATACATGTAGATGATTGACATCTTGGTTCCTTACCTGTTAGCATAGCTGACTTCGTGATTACTGTCACCCAAGTCCGCTTCTGCTTTACTAGAGTCTCCAGCAAGGTATATACCTATATAGCTGGTGAGTTCTAGATGATCTGTCAACGGGGGCGTGACCACAATGTGACTAGACCATTTGACCATACTATGAGGGCAACGAAGCAAATAAACCAAACCACCACCTGACCAAAACTAGCCAAAGTTAAGATAGCCTATCTTAAGCTAAAGACTGGGAAGTCCGCCTCCGGCAGCCGACCCAACAACCATATATACAAAAAAATTAAAAACTCCTCCTAACCATTTTCTACAGGATAGGATGAGTGCTACTTCCTGCCCCCAAAATTGTGTCTGCGGAGACGTATGGCCATAGCGAACAGCAGTTCTCGTATGTCGTCTTCACGTCCCGCAGGTGGTGTGAAGCGAACACAGAGTTGCTTCGCCAAAAGGTGGCACCCAGGATGTCACTGAGAGCCATATTCTTTTGGAAAGCTACCAAGGTTGAAATAGCTCTCACTTCGTGCGCATTCACTTTAAACAATTTCATATCACTATCATTACAAGATGAATGAGCCTCCTTGATGGTGTCTCTCAAGAAGAACGCCAGAGCGTTCTTAGACATCGGTAAGTCTGGCCTTCTTACCGAACACCACAAGTTGCTTGAAGGGCCTCGACATTCCTTCCTTTTCCGCAAATAAAATTTGAGAGCCCTGACAGGGCACAGGACTCTCTCTGGCTCTCGTCCAATAATTTCAGCCATCCCTTTTATCTCAAAACTCTTAGGCCAAGGGTTGAACGGGTTTTCGTTTTTAGCTAGGAACGTTGGGCTCAATGAACAAACAGCATTATGCCCTTTGAAGCCAACATGCTTACTGATCGCTTGAATTTTGCTAACTCTCTTTGCCGTCGCCAGAGCAGTTAGGAAAATAGCCTTTCTTGTAACGTCCCTCAAAGATGCACCCTGGCGAGGTTCAAACGGACTGGACGTCAAGAACTTCAGGACCACGTCCAAGTTCCAGGAAGGCAGCTTAGGTTGAGCTACCTTCGTGGTCTCATCTTAATAAATCATGAAGGTCCTTGTTATTAGCCAAATCCAGGCCTCTGTGTCTAAACACTGCCAACAACACACTCCTGTAGCCTTTTATTGTCGGGACTGCTAACTTTAAGTCATTCCTTAGATAAAGGAGGAAGTCTGCTATTTGGTTCACAGAGGTCGTGGTAGAGGAAACGCCCTTCTTTCTACACCAACTCCTGAAAGCGGCCCACTTGGATTGGTACACTGCAAGAGAGGAAGCTCTCCTTGCATTGGCAATAGCTCTTGCCACTGGTCTTGAAAAACCTCTCGCTCTGGCCAACTTTTCGATAGTCTGAACGCAGTCAGACTCAGAGCGGAGAGGTTTTTGTGGTACCTCTCGAAGTAGGGCTGTCTGAGTAGATCTGTCCTCAAGGGTAGCATCCTTGGGAAGTCTACCAAGAAGGTCATGACCTCTGTGAACCATTCCTTCGCAGGCCAAAGCAGGGCGATCAAAGTCATTCTCATCCCTTCCGATGCTGTGAACTTCCTCATGACTTTTCCCAAGATCTTGAAAGGGGAGAAGGCATAAAGGTCCATCCCTGTCCAATCCCAGAGAAGGGCATCTATCGCTACTGCTCCTGGGTCGAGAACAGGGGAGCAGTATAGCGGAAGTCTCTTCGTCCTCGATGTAGCGAAAAGGTCTACTAGAGGACGTCCCCATAGCCTCCACAGCTCCTTGATCTTGCCGACTGAGAAGATCTGCATGGATGTTTTCGACACCTGCCACGAACCTCGTAAGGACCGTTATGTCTCGTGCTTGTGCCCACAACAGGATCTCCCTCGCTAGACTGAACAGGGACCGAGAGTGCGTTCCTCCCTGTTTCTTGAGGTAAGCCAGAGCTGTGGTGTTGTCCGAGTTGATCTGGATAATTTGGTTTGAGACTTGGTCTTCGAAGAATTGGAGAGCCAAATGAATGGCCGCCAACTCTTTGAGATTTATGCGCCAGGAAACCTGTTCCCCTCTCCAGGTGCCTGACACTTCCTCCCCCCCTAGTGTTGCTCCCCATCCCGAGGTGGACGCGTCGGAAAACAACATTAGGTCGGGGCTCTGAAGCTTGAGAGAGAACCCCTCTGATAGCTTGACGGGGTCGAGCCACCACTTTAGGGGATCCTTTACTTCCTTCGGGATCCCCAAGATCAAATCTAGATCCTCCTTGTCTAGCCAGTTTTCCGCCAGGAAAAACTGGAGAGGTCTGAGGTGCAGTCTCCCCAGGGAAACAAACTTCTCCAGCAAGGAAATGGTCCCCAGCAGACTCATCCATTCCCTCACCGAGCATGTTTCTTTCCCAAGAAAGGCTGAAACTGTCTAATCCTTGCTGCTGACGTTCCTGGGACGGAAAAGCCCGAAAAGCCACTGAATCCATCTGAATCCCCAGATACACGATGGACTGCATGGGGATCAGATGGGACTTTTCGAAGTTTACCAGAAGTCCCAGGGACTTCGCCAAAGCCAACGTCGTGTGAAGGTCCTTCAGACACTTTGCCTTCGAAGAGGCTCGAATCAGCCAGTCGTCTAAATAAAGAGAGATCCTTATGTTGGAAAGATGAAGCCATCTCGCCACATTCTTCATTAAGATTGTGAATATCATCAGGGCCATGGTTAACCCGAAGCAGAGAGCCCTGAATTGAAAAACTTTCCCCTTCAGGACAAACCACAGGTACTTTACCGACTGAGGATGGATCGGGACGTCAAAATAAGCATCCTGAAGGTCTAAGCTCACCATCCAGTCGCCTGGTCTTAAGGCCCCTAGAACTGACTGAGGCGTTTCCATTTTGAACTTTTGCTTTTCTACAAACAAGTTCAACCTGCTGACATCTAACTCTGGTCGCCATCCTCCCGACTGTTTCGGCACCAGGAACAACCTGTTGTAGAAGCCTGGGGATTCCAGGTCTAGGACCTGTTCCACAGCCCTCTTTTCGAGCATTTGCTCGAGCAGATCGTACAGAATCTGCTGCTTCTCCTGATGGTAAGAGGGTGATAAATCCCTGGGTGTCGTGCACAGCCGGGGCAGTTCGAGGAAAGGGATCTTGTATCCTCGCTTGATGACATTGAGGGACCAGTCGTCTGCCTCTCTCTCTCTCCAGGCTTTTGCAAAAAAACGAAGCCTGGCTCCGACTGGTGTCTGAAGGACAGACGTCTCACTTTTTACCACTGGTCTTGGAAGGGGCTCTGCCTCTGGAAAGACCTCTTCCTCGAGGAGACGATCTCGAGGAAGCTCCCCCTCGAAAGGGCTTCTGCTTCTTGGAAGCGTGACCCAGCGTAGAAGTCAAAGGGACTGCCAGACGTCTGGAAGACTGGGCCAGAAGGTCTTGTGTGGCCTTCTCTTGCAGGCTGACGGCTAGATCCTTGATCATTGCCTGGGGGAAGAGATGGCTCGAAAGAGGGGCGAACAGCAACTCTGCCCTCTGAGCGGGAGAAACGGACATCGCAGTGAAGTTGCAGTACAACGCTCTCTTTTTCAAGAGCCCCGTACAAAAGTGCGAAGCCAGCTCCTCCGAACCATCCCTGACGGCCTTGTGCATACACGCTAGCACGCTGGACAGCTCCCCCAGACTAATCGAGTCCGGACTCAGAGACTGACCATCTAGGACTCCCAAGCACCAGTCCAAGAAGTTAAAAACTTCCATCGTCCGGAACAGTCCCTTTAGATGGTGGTCCAACTCAGAAGGCGTCCACGACACCTTCGCCGATGAAAGTAGAGACCTCCTCGGAGCGTCAACCAGGCTGGCAAAGTCGCCTTGGGCAGAGGAAGGAACCCTCAACCCAACGTCCTCTCCCGTCTCATACCACATCCCTGCTTTGCCATTCTCGAGTCCATCCAGTCATGGACCTTCTTAAATGCTCTCTTGGTCAAAAGGGAAGTCTTCATCTTAACAAATCCTGGCGATTTACTGGATTTGGACGAGGAAAACTGAGGAGGAGGAGAACGAGGGGCCGAGGGTTGAAACTTGTCTCCAAACGAAGAACGAAGAAGACGGGCCAAGACCTGGTAATCCGATGAAGTGGATGTTGAAGGCCACTCTTCATCTACTGCCTCCGTAGAACTGCTAACCTCTTCTTCTACAGGAGCAACTGACGGGGCCACCGACTGGAGAGGTCTAAGACCTTTAGGCCCCACTCTTAACCGCAAAACATCCGGAGAAAAAGGACGTAAAGCGTCCTCCTCTCTGAAGCTTCTCTTCAAGGGCCGAGAGTCCTTCTGAGAGCTCCACCCCTTGCGCGGGGAGGAAGCTTCGGAGGACGAGAAGCAATCCTTCAGGAGACGTGCACGAGCACGCTCCTTGGCAGCCTGGGAAGCGTCAACAGGTCCTGCCGAAGGGACGCCAGATCGGTGGGGAGCCCCCATAACCCTCCTTCGGCTTTCGACATGCCCACTCCCTGATTCCTGGGAGTCCGACAGAGGTCCAGGCCTAGAGGCATTATGGGGCCGATCCACAACACTAAGGGCACTATCACTGCACTTCACTGCACTAGTTTCCAAGACGAGCACTTTGGATTCCAGATTACGGAGAGAATCCAAAATCGCAGAAAGGGCATTACCCTCCACAGACACAATCTCAGGGCCCGAAGGCAACACCACAGGGTTAGGAGAAACAAAGTCTACTGGAGGGTCAGCAGGAGAAATATTACTGCCCTGATGCCTACTGCCTGATACACTCCTGGAGGAAGACCACCTGATTCTGTCACGCTCTAACTTGCGTACATAAGAATCATACATCTTCCATCCCGAATCAGACAAACTTTCACACTCCTTACAACGGTCATTAACCCTTAAACGCCGAATGAACGTATTAAACGTCGAGTCAAAATCTCCCCCGATTGCCGAATGGACGTACCATACGTCGACTCAAAGTTTTTTAAAAAATTCGCGGAAAAATACTTATAGGCCTACCAGCCGAAAAATGTTATTGTTATAATACAATTAAGTTTGTTCATACTTACCTGGCAGATATATATATAGCTGTATTTTCTGACGTCCGACAGAATTTCAAAACTCGCGGCACACGCAGTGGGCGGCCAGGTGGTAGTACCCATTCCCGCCGCTGGGAGGCGGATATCAGGAACCATTCCCATTTTCTATTCATATTTTATCAATGCCACTGTCTCCTGAGGGGAGGAGGGTGGGCACTCTAATTATATATATCTGCCAGGTAAGTATGAACAAACTTAATTGTATTATAACAATAACATTTTGTTCATGCAACTTACCTGACAGATATATATAAAGCTGAATCCCACCTTCGGATGGTGGGAAGAGACAGAATAGGATTTGTAGGAAACTTAAATTAAGTAGATGATGTACACCTTGGTTCCTTACCGGTTAGCAAAGTAGACTCTGTGATTACTGTCACTTAAGCCTGCTTCTGCTTAATCAGAGTTGCCAGCCAGGTGGAGACCTGTAGTGCTGGTGCGCTCTGGATGCTCTGTCAACGGGGACGTGACCTCAACGTGACAAGACCATCGAACCATACATATGAGGGCTATGAAGTAACTGACCACCACCTGACCAACTAGCCAAAGACCCCCTGAACACTAAACTAAGAGATGGGAGATCTTCACACAAGACTCACCAAAAACCAAAAACACAACAATTAAAAACTAACCTAAACCTAACTAAGGGATAGGGAAAGAGCTACCTCCAGCCCCCAAGACTGTGTCTGCAGAAACGTATGGCCCAAGAGAATTACAGTCGTCATAAATCGTTCTCACATCCCTTAGGTAATGTGAGGCGAAAACAGAATTGCTCCTCCAAAAGGTGCCATCAAGAATGTCCTAGATTGACATGTTCTTTTGGAAGGCAAGAGAGGTAGCGACAGCTCTTACTTCGTGAGCTTTCACTCATAAGAGGCTCAAATCAGTCTTCTGGCAAGATGAATGAGCCTCTTTAATGACGTCCCTCAGGAAGAAAGCCACTGCATTCTTAGATAAAGGTAATTCCGGTCTCTTCACAGAGCACCAGAGATTACCTGAGGGACCTCTTACCTCTTTCCTTCTATGAACATAGAACTTGAGAGCCCTGACAGGGCACAGGGCTCTCTCTGGTTCTTGGCCCACCAGACTTGACATACCCTTGATCTCGAAGCTTTTCGGCCAAAGGTTAGAAGGGTTTTCATTCTTTGCCAAGAAAGTTGGGCTCAAAGAGCAGACAGCGTTGTCTCCTTTGAAGCCCACTAAATGACTAAAAGCTTGGATTTCACTAACTCTCTTCGCCGTCGCCAGAGAAGCTAGGAAAAGAGCCTTCCTTGTCAAGTTCCGAAGAGACGCTGCTTGAAGAGGTTCAAAAGGACTTGACATTAAAAACCTAAGAACTACGTCAAGGTTCCATGAAGGCGGTCTCGCTTGAGGAATCTTCGAGGTCTCAAAAGATTTCAAGAGATCATGAAGATCCTTGTTGTCAGAAAGGTCCAGGCCTGTGTGCCTAAAAACCGCTGACAACATGCTCTTGTATCCCTTAATGGTTGGGACTGCTAATTTCTGCACGTTCCTAAGAAAAAGCAGAAAATCGGCTATCTGGTTCACAGAGGTCGTGGAAGAGGAAACTTCCTCCTTTTTACACCATGCCCTGAAGGAAGCCCACTTCGATTGGTATACAGCTCTTGTAGATGCTCGTCTTGCATTTGCGATTGCTCTAACAGCTGCTTTCGAAAAACCTCTCGCTCTGGCCAACTTTTCGATAGTCTGAACGCAGTCAGACCCAGAGCGGAGAGGTTTTGGTGATACCTTTCGAAGTGAGGCTGTTTGAGTAGATCTTTCCTCCAGGGCAACGTCCTTGGGAAGTCTACAAGGAAAGACATGACCTCCGTGAACCATTCTCTCGCTGGCCACATCGGGGCGATCAGGGTCAACCTCGTCCCTTCTGAAGCCGCAAACTTCCTCATGACTTCCCCCATGATCTTGAATGGTGGGAAGGCATACAGGTCTAGGCCCGTCCAACTCCATAGCAATGCGTCCACAGCGATTGCTTCTGGATCTAGGACCGGGGAGCAATACAGAGGAAGCCTCTTCGTCCTCGACGTCGCGAATAAGTCGACCAGAGGACGTCCCCACAACTTCCAAAGATCTCAACACACGTCTTTGTGTAAGATCCATTCTGTCGGCAGGATTTGGTCCTGACGACTGAGAAGGTCCGCCCTGACGTTTTGCACTCCTGCAATGAATCTTGTCAGGATCGTAATCTTCTTCACCTTTGCCCACAGCAGAATCTCCTTCGCTAGGTGAAACAAAATCCTGGAGTGTGTTCCTCCCTGATTCTTCAAATACGCGAGGGCTGTGGTATTGTCCGAATTGACTTGAACGATTTTGTTCGTCAATCTTTCTACGAAGAACTGCAGAGACAGGAAGATCGCTGCAAGTTCTTTGACATTGATGTGCCAGACTGCCTGTTCCCCTCTCCAGGAGCCTGACACTTCCTCCCCTCCTAGTGTTGCTCCCCAGCCCGCAATGGAAGCGTCTGAAAACAACACTAGGTCGGGGCTCAGAAGACTTAGGGACAAGTCCTCTTGTAGCTTCTGCGGATCGAGCCACCATCTTAGATGGCTCTTTATCGACTCTGAGATCCTCAAGATCGCATTGAGATCGTCCGTGGCCTTCCATTCGTCCGCAAGGAAAAACTGGAGAGGCCTGAGGTGCAGTCTTCCCAAGGAAACAAACCTTTCCAGCGAGGAAATGGTGCCCAGCAGACTCATCCATTCCCTCGCCGAGCAAGTTTCTTTCCCCAAGAAGGCTGAGATTTTCTCTAAGCCTAGCCGCTGCCGTTCCTGGGACGGAAACGCTCGAAAAGCCACTGAATCCATCTGAATCCCCAGATACACGATGGACTGTGTCGGGGTCAGATGCGACTTTTCGAGGTTGACAAGAAGTCCCTGGGACTTCGCTAAGGCTAACGTTAACTGCAGGTCCTCCAGACACTTTTCTCTCGACGACGCTCTGATAAGCCAATCGTCGAGGTAAAGGGAAACTCTTATCCCTGAAGAGTGTAAGCCACCCTCGCCACATTCTTCATGACGACGGTGAAAACCATCGGAGCCGTGGTCAGGCCGAAACAAAGGGCTCTGAACTGCCACACTTTGTTGCCTAAGACGAATCTTAGGTACTTTCTTGAAAGAGGGTGGATCGGGATGTGAAAGTACGCGTCCTGCAGGTCTAAGGACACCATCCAGTCGCCCGGTCTCAAGGCTCCCAGAACAGACTGAGGCGTCTCCATCGTGAATTTGGTCTTTTCCAAAAAAAGATTGAGCCTGCTTACATCTAGGACTGGACGCCAACCCGACGACTGCTTTGGTACTAGGAAAATCCTGTTGTAAAAACCTGGAGACCCCAGGTCTGCGATTTGTTCCACCGCTCTTTTCTCGATCATCTGTTGTAAAAGATCGAACAACACTTGTCTCTTTTCTCCCTGATATGACGGAGAAAGGTCTCTGGGAGTCGTGGAAAGAGGAGGAGGATCTAAAAAGGGGGGGGGGGGGAAGGATGGCCTTGTACCCATGCTCCACGATCTTGAGGGACCAAGGGGATCCGGTAGTCTCGCTCACTCCATTGCTCCCGCAAAGGACTTCAGTCTGGCTCCGACTGGTGTCTGAAGGACATAAGTTTCACTTAGATGGCTTGGGTTTGAAGGAAGCTCTTCCTCTTGCAAGCCCTCTCCCTCGAGGAGCTGCTCTCGAGGGAGGAGCCCCACGAAAGGGTTTAACCTTCTTCGGCGGCCGCACAAAAGACGAAGAAGTGGAAGGAACTGCCGGACGTCTCGAGGACTGGGCTAAAAGGTCCTGTGTTGCCTTTTCCTGCAAACTACTTGCCAGGTCCTTAACCAAAGTCTGGGGGAAGAGATGGCTCGTAAGAGGAGAGAGGCAGTTCCGCTTTCTGAGCTGGAGTAACGGATCTAGCTGTGAAGTTACACAGCAAAGCTCTCTTCTTCAGGAAGGCAGTCCCAAAATGAGAGACAAGCTCCTCTGAACCATCCCTGACGGCCTTGTCCATGCACGATAGCACGCTGGACAGCTCCCCCAAACTGAGAGACTCTGGGCTTCTAGATTGCAGATCTAGAACTCCCAAGCACCAGTCCAAGAAGTTGAAGACTTCAAGAGTCCGTAGCAGCCCCTTCAAATGATGGTCTGTCTCCGTAGGGGTCCAAGTCACCTTGGCAGTGGATAAGAGGGACCTCCTCTGAGAGTCCACCATGCTAGAGAAATCCCCTTGCACTGAAGAAGGGATCCTCACACCCACGTCTCCTTTGGTCTCATACCAAATACCCCCTTTACCGCTGAGTCTAGAGGGAGGAAGGGCGTAAGTTGACTTGCCCTGATCCTTCCTTCGTTCCATCCAGTCCTGGAGTTTCTTGAAGGCCCTCTTAGTGGAGAGCGAAGTCTTCATTTCGACAAACTCTGGGGTCTTACATGACTTGAAAGATGAAAACTGAGAGGGAGGAGACTTGGGAGCTGCAGGCTGGAACTTGTCCCCGAAGGACGAGCGCAACAGCCGCACAAGAACCTTGTAGTCTGAAACTGAAGAAGCAGAAGAAGGTTCCTCTTCTACCGATTCAGCAGGACTACTCAATTCTCCTTCTTCCCTAATAGGAAGAGGAGACCGCCCCTCCGGAGAGGGCGTACGTCTAGCGGGTCTGGCCTTTATCAATGACCCCCGTTGCTTAAGAGAAGAAGCCTCATCTAGGCTGCCTTCCTTGAGGCGAACCTTACAGCTCGAAGGAGGCAGAGCGTCCTGACGGCGATGAGCGTCCTTGACCGCGCCCGAGGCCGCCTTGATACTAAGAGAAGCGTCCTTACGCTTCTTACACGATAAGGTAGACTTAGATGAAAGCGTGTCCTTGTTGGTCTTAACTCTCTCCTTATAAGGAGACACGTCACTACGAGCGTCCTTCCGAGCGTCCTGGTGCACGACGTCTTCTTGCTCGGCGTCCTCTGAAGCGTCCTGGAAAGCGTCCTGCTGAGCGTCCTCAAAAGCGTCCTGAGAGTACTCAAAAGCGTCCTGAGCATCCTCTCGAGCGTCACGGCAAGCAGCCTGCCCATGACGTTGAGAGGGAACGAAAGCGTACCTGACGACCCGCTCTCTTAGCGGGCGAACGAGATCGGCGATTCGCCGAAGGAGACGCAATCGGCGAAAGAGACGAACGAGGAGAGGGAGAAGGAGACTGCCTCGTCCTCTTGACAGGCAGCCTAAGGTCCTTCCTCCGCTTAGGCTCGACTGCTGCTGGGCGAGTCCTCTGAGCCATAAGCGCTGACAACTGGTCCTGAAGGGACAAAAGAATGTTCTTCGTCGGAGAAGAATGAACAGAGGGGGCAGGGCTGATCCTGCGAGAAGACGAGGGGCGAGGGGACGCCTCCTTCCTTCTCACAGGTACAGCTACCTGCTTCTCCAGAGAGCGACTGTAGCGCATCTCAGCGTCCTCGCCGGATGAGATCCTACCTCTCTTCTGAGGCGGAAAAGCGTCATACGCATCCGGAGAAGAGCACAACGAAACTGGCGATACCGGACGTGAAGCATCCTCACAATGATACGTCCTTTTCAGCGGACGAGAGTCTCTCCGAGCGCTCCACCCCTTGCGCGGGGAGGATACGCGCCTGTGCGCGCTCCTTGGCAGCCTGGGAACTTGCAACAAGGCCTGCCGAAGGGACGCCAGATCGGTGGGGAGCCCCCGTAACCCTCTTGCGGCTTTCGACATATCCCCTCCCTGATTCCTGGGAGTCCGATAGCGGTCTAGGCCTAGAGGCATTATGGAGCCGATCTGACGCCCCCTCCACAACACTAGGGGCACGATCACACACTTGCACAGAGACAGTTTCTAAGGCTTTCACTTTAGTCTCAAGAGTACGAAGAGACTCCAAAATTAGAGAAAGGGCATTACCTTCTCCAGACACAGAATCAGGGCCCGAAGGCAACAACACAGGTTTAGGAGATGCAAAATCTACAGGTGTTAGAGCAGGAGAAATATTAGTTCCCTTACCTTTGGTAGAACCACTCCTGGAGGAAGACCTCCTGATCCTATCGCATTCCAATTTACGCCGATAGGAATCATACACCTTCTATCCATCATCGGTCAATCCATCACATTCATTGCACCGATCATCCACCAAACAAACATGCCCCCTACAACCCATACATACTGTGTGGGGGTCTACCGATGATTTCGGTAGCCTCACCTTACAATCACTCCTCACACACACCTCTGAAACTCACTGCACTTGATCCAGACATCACGTTACAGAAAAAGCCAATCCAAAATCAAAAAACAGTCCACTATTGCGTATGCCAATCCAACAATCCAGAATCAATAACCAAAAGTCAATCCAGATACTTAAGAGTACGAGTCAAATCCAAAAATCCTAGTCGGAGGTCTGTAAACAGTTG
>NC_061092.1:47332906-47358313 GCF_015104395.2 Macrobrachium nipponense | reverse complement strand
TAATTTCTATATCTCTTTGGACCTTGCCTGATGTGGGTTATCTGTTGATCAGATTTGTTAACTTCTCTGTAACATATGGTTCCATTGTTATTATGTTTGTATCTTCTGATTGACTTTTACTTTTCTGTAGAATTTCTATGGGCCCTGATGGGTGTTTATGATCATATAATTTATTTGGAACTGGATGTTCCTTTGCTGCATTATTATCTTGAACTGACTGAGGGAGAATTCAGGGATAAATTTCCAGTGATCATCATCTGTGCCAAATATTATTCATAAAGGGGCCCAAAGGGAGTACTACAAAACTTTCAATTGTATTTATCTTAAAAAAAATTAGAGAAAAAAAAAATAATACATTTGAAAAGATATCATTGGCTTTTCGTGGCGTTAAATCTTCCACCAGTAGCACAAGTGAGAAATGACTCCCAAATGTTCGCATCCCTACCCTACCCCAAAAAGGGGGCAAAAGGGGTGGCATAACATGATTAGTATGGCCCAAGTGTAAGCAATACCCGCTTGGTGGGACTAAGATTATTACGAAAATACAATGATCCCCATCCCAACCACGTCATGGGCAAACCGCCGGACAGAATGCAGAGATTTCTATCCTAGCAACCAGGGGGGGGGGGGCCCTGGAATCCTTGGTCCAGCTCCACACAATAGTTCCGCCTGGAAAATCAGGTCCGAACATTGAAGAGTAGATGATGGATCTACCCACATTTCCCATTACTATTTAGCTTCAGATTCAACTTCAATCCAATCTTATTTATTAGATATTGAAAATTTTGACAAAAGTGGAAAAATCCACAGATATTAACCCAAAATATATAATGTCATATGGGACTCTTGGGTTCGAACCTAGGAAGAAATTCCTGAGGTTTGAGAGCCCCCTCACCACGCAAAGGTGGTCCCATAATGAGGGGGAGTGTGGAGGTAACTGAGGATGAATGTGGTGACGATGATTGTAACATGGATAACCAGGTGGACGCAGTGAATTTGTGCTTGCATGGGACTCAAGGAAAAATGGTGACATTTGTCAGAGTAAATAATAGTCAGTACTGTAATTTAGCTGATGGGGGCATATGCTTCCTCAGTGAGAGGGTCAGTAGTAAGCGAACTTGAGAGATGTGATTGGGAAGTGAAAAGGCAGTGTACAAGTGTAAAATTACATGGGTTAGGACAAGGAAGTGTTTTAGTATGAGAAGAGGTACAGTTAAAGGTTAGGTTAGGAGATTTTGAAGTAATACATAACAAATTAATAATTATTGGAGAAAATTATATGCCAGCTCGCTTTTTGATAGGGATAGATTTTTTGAGGATGCATGATGTAAGCGTAGATATAGGAAACAGGATTCTTAGAAAGGTGGTAATAAAATAGCTTCGATTCAAGATAGTAATGTGTTTGTAGCAAACTTTGTGGGTATGACTGATATTGCTAGAAGTGAGAATGATTTGCTGAGTGGGGAAGAGATTGAGGAAATGCAAGATAAGTGCTTGGAGATAGTATGTTGCGACAATGTGTTTTGGGAGGAGTGCGTGTGGAACATTGGCTATGTGAGTTGGATGTGTATAAGAGGGTTGCTAAATGGTTTGTAGCATGTAAAAATATGGTATACTTTTTGCATCAGGATGGGGTATATGACAGGGAAGTGTGTGTGCCAGTATTTTCTGTTGAGTTAACTACGAGTATGTGTTTGTTGGTGCATGATCGGTTTGGGCATGGGGAAGAATAAATTGTGGGAAAGATTGTATGCACCTGGGTTAAAATAAGATTTGTTAAGGATGTAGCTGTTACATGTGAAGACTGTCAGTGGGGAAGTATCAAAGTGTCCATGCGAGTCCGCCTATGTTGCGATTGCAGACAAAAGCGCCGCTTGAAATGCTTATGATTGATCGCTTTTCGTTGCCAAAGACTGCGAGAGGACATGTGGGAATGATTGTGATGGTGGATCACATGAGTAAACTGCCTATGTAGTCCCCATCAAAGAGAAGAGGATTTGAACTGTTGTGCGAATCGTGGGGCAAGTGATGTTGCCTATGTGTGTGTGTAAGTCTGCGAGAAATGTTGAGTGATGAATGGACCTGAGTTTGTGGGGGATGGGAGTTTGAAGAAATGTTTGAAAGAATGGGACTATGTGCATGTCGTATTCATACTCTGTATATAGCCCAGTGACAAAATGGTTGGTTTGGATGGAAAGGACCGTGTTAGAACAATGGTCAAGACTTTTAGGCAAAATTATTGGGATATGTTTGTAGGATGTGCAGGTGTTGGTATACACCACACTGCAGAAGAGTATAGATTGTCTCCTTGTGAGTATGTGTTTAAATTTTGAAAGGATTATTAGGCCACGGTTGCTAACATGTATACAACGTAGACGGTATACATACAGTTTTTTTTTTGTGATGCTGTTAATAATGTATGAAGTAGCATTATATATTTTCCATTATAAAAGAATTACAAATCTTTATTTTCTTATCCTCTGGTGTGAGGAAATCAACTTATCGAAAACAGCCTCACATACTTCTGTCCATATTTTATCCTTCATATGTTTATCACTATGTATTTACCTTTATTGTAAAAATCACAGTCAGTTATCCCTCTACATGTCACTGTGACACTATGGTCTGTCCCCTCCGCCAGTCAATCACTACTGCAGCCAAAGTCTCTTAACCACAAAATCGTTAGTGTGCGTGCTCTGATTTGAAATAAAAATTTTTATCTAGTGGTGAGCGACTGTGGTGTGGCCAAGAAAATAGACCCAATAGCTATATATTTTTAGTGGTTGGCCAACTTATGTTAGCCCAACCACTTTCCAATAAAAGTGTCCCATGTGCAGGCAGCCTTAAAGGACAAAAACTCCTCAAGTGTTGTCAAAAAGAAGTCAGAGCTGGGTCCTCCTGGTAATAGATCAGAATGAATGGATGATGAAGACTTACGTTGTGACTTAAACGTAGGCTTCAGACTCGAAGTCGAAGTCTGTAGAGTCGACTGAAGAGGTGCTTGCTGGTGGTTATTTGGTACCCGCACCTGTCGATCCTCAATCGAGTCCGCTGAGTCACGATTCGAAGCTAAACACTTCCGAGTTGAAACTGCATGACTATAAGACGGCGTGACTGAAAACTGTATCCCTAGATTTCTTGACCTGGATAGGGGAGTCGTCAATAGCCGAAGACCTCTTAACCCTTAAACGCCGATTGGACGTATTATACGTTGACATAAATTGCCTGTGGGTGCAGATTGGACGGTAGGGTACGTCGAATATAAAAAGTTTTTTTTATAAAATTTGTGGAAAAATAACTATAGGCTTACCAGGCAAAAAACAGTTGAACACGCGCCTGGGGGATGCTGGTGAGCTCATGGATCAAGGCAAGGCGTTGTTTTGTTTACAAGGCGTTGTTTTTGTTTACAATCGTTACGCAGCGCGCAAGCGCGAATTTCTTTCTTCTTGCACTAAAAAAACATCAGCAACACATCTCAGAAATTATTTCGTCACTTTGACATAATTTTTGCACCATTTTATATTAGCCGTTACATAGAGTATTATATATGAAAATTAGTGCAATTTCATGTAGAATACAACTAAAAAATACTCATGGCTGTAGCTTTAATCAGTTTTGAAATATTTTTATATAAATAACGATAAGTGCCAAAATTTCAACCTTCGTCAACTTTGACTCTACCGAAATGGTAAAAAAAAACGCAATTGTGAGCCAAAACTCTTATATTCTAGTATATTCAATCATTTACCTTTATTTTGCAACAAATTGGAAGTCTCCAGCACAAATCTCGATTTATGGTGATTTTATGGAAAAAACTTTTTCCTTACGTCCGCTGCACGGTAACTCTTCCGAAAAAATCATAAATTTTTTTGTCAGATTGTCGTAATGTTTGCTCCACCATTTTAAATAGCCGTTACATAAAGTTTTATATGTGGATATTTGCGCCAATTTCATGTACAATACAACTAAAACAATTCCATGGTTGTAGCTCAGTTTTTTTTATCGTTTTGAAATATTTTCAATATAAATAACGATGTGCCAAAATTTCAAACTTCGGTCAACTTTTGACTCTACCGAAATGGTAGAAAAAACGGAATTTTAAGCTAAAACTCTTACATTCTAGTAATATTCAATCATTTACCTTTAATTTACAACAAATTGGAAGTCTCTAGCACAATATTTCGATTTATGATGAATTTTTGTTTTTGAAAAAAAAAAAAATTTTCCTTAAGTCCGTGCGGTAACTCTTCCGCAAAAAAAATAAGAAATTTTTTTTGTACGATTGTCCGTAATGTTTGCACCATTTTAAATTAGCCATTACATAAAGTTTTATATATGAAAATGTGTGCAATTTCATGTAAAATACAACAAAAAATAATTGAAGGTTGTAGCTTTTCTCATTTTCGAAATATTTGCATATAAATCATGATAAAAATAGAAAAAAAAAAAAAACCACGTTCGGTCAACTTTGACTCTACCGAAATGGTCGAAAAAAACGCAATTGTAAGCTAAAAATCTTACAGTCTAGTAAAAAAAATATTCAGGTCATTATCTTCATTTTGAAACAAATTCAAAGTTCTCTAGCACAATATTTAGATTTATGGTAAATTAAAAAAAAAAAACTTCCCTTCCTCCGCGCGCAGGATCTCCGCCGCAAATCTCCGAAATGCGTACGTCGCATTCTCGTAACATTTGCTCAGTTTCATAATAGGTGTTTCATAGAGTTTTATATATGAAAATGTGCGCAATTTGATGTAGAATACAACAAAAAATAATTGAAGGTTGTAGCTTTTCTCATTTTTGAAATATTTGCATATAAAAATAAAATATATAAAAAGAATTCAACATTTGGTCAACTTTAAACTCGTCCGAAATGGTCGAAAACTGCAATTGTAAGCTAAAAATCTTACAGTATAGTAATATTCAATCATTTATCTTAATCTTGAAACAAATTGGAAGTCTCTAGAACAATATTTAGATTTATGGTGAATTTTTGAAAAAAACATTTTTTTTACGTCCGCGCGTTATGAATTTATGCATCAATTTGTGATAATATTTTCTCTGCGTTGCTTTGATAGTTTTACAATGCGTTATATACCAAAATGATCACAGTTTAGTGTACAATACAACGAAAAAAATTAACTCGTTAGCTTTAACCGTTTTGGTCACAGCGCGATTTGAATACAATTACATATGAAATTTTGTTTTCGTTCTATCATATATCGCATTATTTATATATGATAATGATACTTTTTTTTCATTTATGATGGTTGCATACTAAACTTCAGGCAATGACAAAAAAAGGAGCCAAAAATGAACTCTAATCTTTCAATGAAAACTAAGCACGCTATGATTTTTAAAAAAATATTTTTTTCTGCTTCGGCGCTCACTCCAAGACGATTTTTATTATATCCCTTCTGCGTTAAAGGGTTAAGAGGGCCAGATGCCAAGGAACTACAGCAGTGACGCAAACCCAGAGAAGACAAATCACTGGAGTCTGATAAATTTGCACTGAAAGAGAAGCCTTTCCAACAGCGCTCAGTCGATGCCTGATGCAACACTTCAGGATCGATGGAGGGAGCGACTGCCATGGACAAGCCCTGCCAGTCTCCCTTGGACCTCCAGTATGTCTTCTCCCAGAGCCGGGGGAGTGGGACAATGACCTTTGTCTAGGAGAACTGGAGGGACGGACAGCCAGCCCCCTGAGAATGCACTTCACTCCGCACTAACACTGGGCACTTAACCTCACTTTCTCCATGAATGATTTCATGGAGGCAACCTAACTCCATTATAGTATTGGCCAAATACTCAAACTTCCTCTCAAACCTTGATTCAAGGATGGCAATGGTATCAGAAAATGCAACATGGGAAGCTGGTAAAGGAGTAGGAAGTGAAGGGGGTTGGAGGACTGAGAATGGGAGGGAGGTTTCAAGGAATAGGAGAAGAAGCAGAAGTAGAATCTCCGCTAACACAGGGGAAGGCGGAGGAGCTACACTAGCCTTACTATCTGCCCTAAGGGGTGCTTTTCTCAACCTATCATGTAACACCTTATAATGTGAACTGTAAAGTTTCCACTTCTCATTATCCCAATCCTGACATACAGAACATCTAAGTGCCCTTGAACACGCCTGACCTAACTCCAGATGAGTTTGAATACAACATATTCAAGCATAAAAGGCAGCAAAATATGACAAATTTACTAAGACAATTTGTATTTTTCATAGCTACAAACCTGAGGTCTTAACAATAAGATAACTTTCTAGTGCCTAGCTGGATCCTGTTAAACAATTGGAGATTGAAAAGCAAGGAACCTGTGAGATCTTTCAACATGTACTTATAGCAGGTGAAAACTGGTCAAAGACCGTGCACCCAAGCTAACGTGTTTAGTCTTCCCAACCTAGGATATCATAAGATGACAGAGGGGCGGCTAGAAGTGGGCAGTAAAATGTTAAGACCTCAGGTTTGTAGCTATGAAAAATACCAATTGTCTTAACAAATCTGTCATTTGTTCATAAGTGAGACAAGCCTTCGGGGTTAACAATAGGAGACTTATACTTGGTGGGAGGTACAGACATTCTAACCTGGCTGGGGGATAACCCACCAGTCCAACCCCAAAAGAAATAACTATAGGAGAGGGAATAATGCCCATGAGAAGCTAGATAAACTGATATCCAACAACTCAGCCAACTGGATTACATACAATGATATATGAGAAGATTCATTGCAGTAGGAAACTAAAGAGAAATGCCGACTGTTCGATAACAAACCAATGCATCAGGATTCATTATCACTTCTAAGTCTCCCTTGCTAGAATGGAGTATATGCTACTGAACAGTGGGTTTGACTATTTGAACACAAAGCAAACAAACTACCAGACCAGTCCAGCAAATGACGTGTCTACTCCTTAACCCGCCCATAGGAAGAAGGAAAGGAACAAGAGATTGATTGATTGATTGAGAGTTATCTGGCGTCACAACTACCAGGGTCACCGACACCGAATACTAAATGTGATCTTTTAACTTTTATAATATATTATACAACATTCAAAATACCTTTATCTTTATGAGAGACATAACGTATAAATTGATTTAAGAAAATAAATAAATTTCTGATAAAAGTAAAAATAATATTCCGATAAAAAGAATTGTGATTAATCACAACCGTAAAATTATTTAAAAAAAAAAAAAAAGAATATGTATATTACTAAGACAGCACAGCTGTCAGATATATTTGAGAAGACCAGCTTCTTTGATAAAAGAGATAATGTTATAAATACATGCGCTTTCTCCCAACAGTTTTGCCATGCTATAATTACCCCCTGCTTCACTACTATAACCTAAAAAACGATTCCTAAGTTCCACCAGACTGGGACACTCAACCAGCAAATGCCTAACGGTTAGCGGAACTAAGCAATCGTCACAGAAGGGCTCAAGCTCCCCATCCATCAGATAGCCATGAGTTAAACGCGTATGGCCAATACGTAATCTACACAATACAACCTCCCACTTCCTTGGCATTAGGTCATATTTCCAAGGGTGTGGTCTGACTAGTAATTTCTTTCATTTATGGGGCCTACTCTGTCCCACTGAAGGTACCCATATAACTGGCTGGATGGATTTCCATATATCATAGAATGTATCACGATATGGAACAGGGCATTTTCTTGGTATCAAAGTTTGCGCAGCTGATTTGGCTAGCTTGTCTGCCTCTTCGTTTCCTGATATGTTCACATGAGCAGGAACCCAACAAAAAGAACCAATGCTCCCTCTATACTGGTGCAAGAAAAATCCACTGCAAGATCTTCAACACCAAGGGATGATCAGTATAAAGACTTCAGGGACTGTAAGGCACTTTGGAGTCACAAAAATATTGTGTAGCTACACACTGGGAGTGTTGTAATATGTTCCAGTGCTACTAGGATGCCATACAATTCAGCTGTAAAGTTGAGGCAATAGAAGGAAGTGCACCTCTTCGGTTAAAAGATTCGCTAAAAACTCCATTCCAACGCCAGCACTGACTTAGAGCCATCAGTAAATATAAAACTTGTATCTACATGCTCTGATACATGCTCTAAAAATATGGCCCTCATTTCTCATCAGATTTATCCCTCTTTGCTCCACTGAAGTACCTACAGAATTTCACATCAGGTAACCTCCAGACAGGAGTACTGGGATACACAAAGGGGATAATGGGAAATTTTCTAATATTCGTATCCTCTAAAATTGTTTTAATTCTATAGCTAAAAGGAGTGGGATACCTTGGATGACTTTCGTAAAAACCGTTAAAAATATTTCTATTTGCCACAGCAAAATGCCAGAGATTTGGGGAGTCTTTGCACTCTAAACCAGTACCGAAGTAATGATGACTGGCGATAGAGTTCAACGGGGCATCTCTCCTGCATCAACTAGCATACTAGGTATTGGTGACGAACGGAAAGCTCCTGCTATACGATACCTGACCAATGATGCACTGAATCTAAAATTTTAAGAATTACATGAGGAAGCTGAAGAAATAAACTTTCACAACCATATGACATGCTTTGACAAGATTAAAGATTTATGAAGCTTCAGTAAAAGAATTTCTATCAGCTCCCCAACTTGGGTGTGAGAAAGCACCTTCAAAATGTGTAGAGCTTCTAGGCTCTTTGCTTTTATATGTTTGATATGGGGGACCCAAGTCAATCTACTGTCAAAAACTAGGCCTAAGAAGTGTGCTTGTTCTACACATGGGATTCTACGGCCATACAAATATAGGTCTGGATCAGATGTACTCCCTGATCCGACAGAAGTGGACAGCAGTAGTCTTGCTTACAGAGATTTTAAAACCCTGTTTCTCAGCCCAAACGTTACTATTTTAGTTATTTTAATTGGTAGCTTTCTTTCTGCTACAGTCAATCCGGGTTGGACAGCAAAGGATTATTGACAAGTTCATCCAAAACAAGTGGTCTTTTAAAAACCTCTCTTGGAGGAATGACAGCTGCAACACTGTTTATGGCTAGAGCAAAAAGTGTTTTACACTGAGAACACTACCCTGGGGAACACCTTCTTCTTGGCACCTTTTCTCTGATAAAATACTGCCAACTTTAACTTTAAAATACCTACGATGTAAAAAGGATTTCACAAATAAAGGTAATTTGCCTCGTAGACCACTATTATGCATAGTTCTTCAGAATCCCATGTCTCCAAGCAGTGTCATATGCCTTTTCTATATCAAAAAACACTGTCACATGGTGTTGCTTGGAGGCAAAGGCCTCACAGATAGAGGCTTCAAGTTGCAGTAAGATGTCCAGGTGGAGTGCATTTTTCGGAAAACCACACTGAGAAGGTGTTAGAATATTGTTGTGCTCTAGATACCACATCAGTCTTACATTTACCATTTTTTCCATCAACTTACACAAACAGCAAGTTAAAGCAATGGGCGGTAACTTGCTGCAACAGAGGATCTTTTTTCTAGGCTTAAGGAATGGTAACATGGTAGCTAATTCCCTATAGGTAGGGTAGCTGCTTTTCATCCCATATTCTATTGATAATACTTATTATAAAAAGTTTTGTGTTCCTTGAAATGTGTTTAAACATTTCATAAGGAATCTCATCTGACCAGGGGCAGTGTTCTTGCTCCTAGATAAAGCAGAGTCAAATCCCTCTCAGAAAACGGCATATTATATGATTCAGCTTCTTTGCTGAAAAGTCAAGTACCTGTTGTTCTTCCATCATTCTGAAATTATGTCCTGGGGAACTATCTGATTTCTCAAGAGACTCGAGCGAAGTGTTTCTGAAAATGTATACTAACTTCTCTGCATCTGTGACATGATTATTATTCACTTTAATTACTGGAGGAGGATTGGTGTAAATTTACCCTGAATTTTTCTTATCTTCCAAATGCTACAACTGGTGTTCTGGCTGTTAATAGAGGATACATATCCGGCCCATGATTGTCTTCTGGCAGCTTTTCATGGCTTTTCGAAATCGTGCCCTACACTGTTTGTAAATTATGACATTGTCCAAGGTGCGGTGTCTACGGCACCTGGTCAATGATGTCCTTGTAGCTCGGTGTAACAGCCTTAAGTCTTCTGACCACCACGGTACTGGCCGTCTCCTGAATAGTCCTTTTGTTCGAGGAATCGAGTGCAGACCTGCAGTATGTAATGTTCCATTGAGTAGATCAATGGCATCATCTACACTTGGGAAATCTTTTGCATTCCCCTCCAACTCACTCAAATCTTTGAATTTTCTCCAATTTGCTTTCTCTAAACACCATCTTGGTGATCTCGGGATAGGTGGGCCTTCATTGGTGTCGATCACAATTGGAGAATGGTCACTGGTATGCCAGTCATCACTTGTTCTCCAACTAAAATCAACACTGCAGTTGGAGCTACATATTGAAAGGTCGATGCAGGAGACGGTGCCTGTCTGAATGTGGTAATGGGTAGGTTCTCCAGTATTAAGAAGACTATATCTTCATTTTCTATTAATGATGCCATCATATTCCCTTTTTGGTTTGATGTTACATCTCCCCACAATGGATGTCTACTGTTGAAGTCACCAAGTAGAAGAATGGCTCTTGGTAGTTGCTGCATCAAGTGTATTAAGTTCTCTTGGGAGACATGGCTATTGGGCGGAATGTAAAGGGAACATATGTATATTGCCTCCTCAAATTAATTCGTACAGCCACAGCTTTGAAGTGGAGTATTTAGTTTTTACTTTGTAGTGTGGAGCATCTCGACGGATGTAGATGAGGGATCCACCATGATTTCCCACCTGTAAATCAAATTTAGTTCTATAGTGAACATATTCCCTAGGACAAGGGGGTATATTCACCTAGCATAGTCTCCTGCAAACATATCCCTACAGGAGAGTGCTCATAGATTAAAAGCTTCACTTCCTCATACTTCGCTCGCAGTCCCTACAGTTCCACTGAATAATGGAAGTGAATTTATTCACGTTTAGGACCAACATTGTGGTTCCTTTTTACAAGACTGGGAGAGTTCTTTTTTCTACGAAGGGGAGGCATTTTTGATGGAAGGTTTTTGTTGCTTCTTGGGAGGAATTATCACCTTCGTAGAGCCAACATCTTTTCCTTCAGTGTTTTTGATACTGAAGGGTTTTTTTAGTTCTTCGCTCTCCCATCTCTATCGAGATGGAGAGAGCAGAGGTGTTCTCTAAAGAGACCACCTCAAGTGTCTCTGTACTCTGGCAGTAGCCAGCTCTGCCTGATGAGGCAGAATACCAGCGAGGACTGGCACCCGGGGGACCAGCATCTGCTGGTTTGTCCTCCAAAGAGGAGTTGGCACCAACAGAAGCTGGCACCAGACCAGCAAACCACTGGCCTTGCCTCCAAAGAGGCAGATGGTGGAGGGTGTATCTCAACTGGCACTTCAATTTTCTTCAATTCCACACTAGGGTCTTTCTTGTTGGTTCTAGTGAACCTTGTCTTTATATTCTCATCATCAGTTGACTCAGATGATTCAGTTAGCTGTCTTTTTAATGATTCTTTATTTGATTTTCCTTTTGTGCTCTTAACTTGGTGTTTTTATTTGTCTCTTTCCTTTGGCTTTTTAATTTTTTTTTTGCTACTACAGTAGCAAAACTTAGACCGGGTCTTACAATCTTTGCTTTGGCTCTCTCTCGTGCTTCTTAAATGTTGTTCTTTCAATCACTCTAATTGCTTGTATTTCCTTTTCAAGTAAATATATATCACACTGCTGAGATGACGAGGCATGTCCCTCACCACAGTGAACACATTTAGGTTCCCTGGTGCACATTCCATGCTCATCCTCTCCACAGTTGACACAGACTGCAGGCTTTTCTTGCAATTTGGATCGACACGATTGTAGGGTGTGTCCAAAATGCTGGCAATGGAAACACCTTCTGGTCTTGGGATGTACAACTTTATCTTAAACCTATACCAGCTGCATAGACATATTCCGAAGTCTTAAAGTACTAAAAGTTAATATTAAGGTAGGCTGAGGTATTCTATTATTTTCAACCTTCTTTGTCATCTGTCAACCTTTATTACACCCTGGTCTTTAATTCTGTTAAAAGTCTCTCCTCAGAAAAAGCCATCAATTGAGGGGCATAAATCCAAGCCCTTGCTGGAGTTCAGGCTAAAGTGGGGAGTGCACTCAACCGTAATTCCCGCAAGGTCCCGACATCCCATCAACTTACGCTCTCTCCTCTGGGGAGATGCTTTCTATAAGGAGCATATTTCCATTTTGGGCTGTTATTTTTGGCTGTCTGCCACAACATTTCACGATTTCCCTGTGTACTTGGAAAATGTCAATATGTCACCTTCAAGCTTCAAATTCAGTATTTATTAAATGAATTGGGTACAAAGACCCCAGGAGCTATTTCACACTTTTGTTTTTCTTCATGGCATATGGTTCCAGTGTGACAATACTGGAGCCAGATACTTTTTGTTGAGATTTCTTGGCGGTATATCTACTCGCATTGCTTGTCGTCATCTGTGTCTGTCTGTCATTCGGTCCAGGGGTACTACCCTGATCAAAGGGACCGACCATGATTGATTGAAGTCGGGTTCCGTGGACAAGTCCTTTGACAAAAGCATAGGGTCGTCAGCCGAAATAGTGGGGGGGTTTGCCATAGAACGTGAAAAACATAGTTCATCCAGATATTCCCCATACCCACCATGGAGTCACACTTAGAGGACGGGTCATCCCTTTCATTAGGGTCGTCCTAGGGGTAATTACTGGATATACACCCTATCTCCAGTGCTAAGGCGTCATGATGTCCGTCGAGATCAGACCCGGCACTGAGGATAGGGTTTGACATTAAACTTTCCCCTCGCTCAACCACGTCAGGTACTAGAGTTCTACGGGTGAGGTGGCATGCCGTCCATCCTCACCCTCCTTCAAATCCCAAGATTTAGACTAAATCATGTCCAAAACCAAGCCAATAGTCATCATCATAGAATCCATACCTTATAGGGGGAGGAAGGCAGAAAGATGAAACTTTTTTAGTAGAAAAAAAAAGGGCTGACTTATTTCGTTGGATCAACAGCTGGGCACCAAGGCCCAGCGAGAAAGCAGTTCCCACCAGGCATCAGGGCCCAGCTGCTGAACCCTAAGCCCCCCATCCTCGGCAAGGCTTCAGCATCTGGGGGGAAGGAACAAGAGAAAGAAAAAGACCAGCCAACTCACTCATTCTCTCTAATACACAATCACCTTAGGTAAGATACAAATGTGCCAGGTTAAGAGCAATGATGAGTTATATGATCTGTTGGGCAGCTACCACAGGACCCAAGAAAATAGAGTCCATAGATCTGTGGGCAACATCCTTAAGATAGAAAGATGTGAGCGTGAACTGGTGTAACCAAGTATCAGCGCTCAGAGCTCTATGAACAGCCTAATTCTCCTTGAAAGCCAGAGAGGGATCAATACCCCTCTATGTAACATGCTCTAGCCTGCATGACTTGGTGGCAGAATCATTAGGAGTCAAATATGCCTGTCTGACAGCTGCAAGTAACCAAAAAGAGACTGTATTCTTGGAAACCTCTTTCTTAGAACGCCCCGTGCTAACATCCTGGCCTGAGATATCGTGTCCTCTTAAGATAGCAACGCAGAGCCCTGACAGCACACAATAAGAGCTCTTGAGAATCACCGCCCACAAAGTCATCCAGAGATGGATTGGTAAAGGAGGTGAACCTGTCATACTGCACTGAGGGATTCTGGATCTTAGCCACGAATTCCGGGACACATTCAAAGGACACTGACCCCCAACCCCTGGTGTGCTTCACATCATAGCTCAGGCCACGAAGCTCCCCCAACTCTTTTCGAATAGGCCAAGGCCAAGAGGAAAACCATTTTAAGTGTCAAGTTCCTGTCTGATGAACGACGTAAAGGCTCATAAGGAGCTTTAGTGAAACTTCTCAGGACCAAGGAAACATCCCACGTTGGAGGCTTAAGCTCCCTCGGAGAACGTGACTGCTCAAAACCCTTTAAACAGCAAGGAGAGTTCCCAGGATGAGGAGATGTCAACACCTAGAAGACGTAACACTAAACTCAGGGCCACCCTGTAGCCTCTAATAGCAGAAACGGGCAAGCCTTTCTCATCCCTGAGGAAGACTAAAATGTCTGCTATGCAGTGAATAGAGGTTTTGAGTGGAGAAAAACCCTGTTTTTACGACACCAAAGTAGATTGCCTATTCACCTTGGTAAACGGAAGAGGTAGATTTCCTGAGATTGCTGGAAATATGTCCTGCTGTCTTCTGAGAAAAGCCTCTCGCTCGAAGGAGATACTTGATAGCCTCCAACCGTGAAGAGACAGGGATCCTATTGACTGGTGGAATCTTTTTATGTGCGGCTGACAAAGAAGATCCAGAAACCATTCCGCTTGTGGCCACAGAGGAGCTACTAATGTCATCCTGAGATTTTGCGAGCTCACTATCCTTTTCAGTACTTGGCGGATCAAACAAAACAGGGAAGGCATACACCTCCAGGTTGTCCCAGGGATGTTGGAACACATCCTCCGCTAATCCCAGAGGATCCGGAACCACCGAACATAAAACTAGTTTCCTGCTGAACCGGGTCGCAAAGAGGTCCAGCATAGGTCTCCCCCAAACCTGGAAAAATCTGTCTGCCACAAACTGATGAGAGACACTCTGTGCCTAGGACCTGATCCAGACGACTGAGCTTGTCCATGACCACATTCCTTTTGCCTGGGATATACCTGGCTGAGAGCTCCACTGAATTGTTGACTGCCCACTGGTGAATCTTGACTGTCAAAGCGTGGAGTTGACGCGAAACCAGTATCCCCCTGCTTGTTCACACAAGTGACCACCGAGGTGTTGTCCGACATGAGAACTACAGAATGTCCCTCTACTTTCTCCCAAAATTCCTTCAGACCCAGAAAGGCTGCCTTTAACTCCAATACGTTGATATGCTGCCGTTTGTCCTCCAAACTCCAAGCGCCCGAAGTAATGAGGCCACCTAAATGAGTGCCCCAACCAGCAAGGGAGGCATCTAAAAACAGAAGGAAGTCTGGTGTCAGAGAATGCAGAGGAACACCCTCCAAGAGATTCTGATCTTCCAACCACCAAGAAAGATCATCTCTCACTTCTAGGAACAGGAACCCTTATCAGGGGGTGAGTCCCCCGCCGGAGACCAGAAGTCCCTTAGTCTCCACTGGAGAGACCGGAGATGAAGTCACCCATGAGGGACCAGCTTCTTCAGAGAAGATAAAATTCCAGAAGAACCTGCCACTGATGAGCTGACTGATCCGCCTGCGACAGGAAGTTGAGTGCCACCGCTCGCAACTTCTCCAACCTCTGATCTGACAGAAAAACCCTCGACGCTGCTGTATCGATGACCATACCTATATAAAGAATTCTCTGACTGGGTACAACATTCGATTTCACTAGGTTCACCAAAATGCCGAGTTCCAGACAAAAGAGAAGCAGGCAATTTCTGTCCTGCAGCAGCTTTTCTCTGGAACTCGCTAAGATCAACCAGTCATTGAGGTACCTCAGCAGAAGGATCCCTTGAGCATGAGCCCAAGTCAAGACGAGAGAGAAGACCCTTGTGAATACCTGAGGGTACGTGGTCAATCTGAAGTACAGGACTTTGAACTGGAACATCTTGTCTCCAAGAGAGAAGCGAAGGAACTTCCTGGACTATGAATGAATATGGATTTGGAAGTACGAGTCCCTTAGATCTATCAACAGCATAAAGTCGTTTTCCCTCACCGCTGCCAACACCGATCGTGGGGTCTCCATTTTGAACCTCGTCTTCCTGACAAAATAATTCAAAGTGGATAGGTCAATCTCATAGGCCTCTAACTCCCTGATGCCTTTGGCATCAAGATGTGACTGTAAAACCCCGGAGATGGACACACCACTTCCTCTATCGCACCCTTGTCCAGCATTTTCTGCACTTGCTCCTGGAGAGCTAAGAACTTCAGAGAATCGGGGGAATACACTCGCCTGAGCAGAGGTCTGTCTGAGAGAGAGAGAGAGAGAGAGAGAGAGAGAGAGAGAGAGAGAGAGAGAGAGAGAGAGAGAGAGAGAGAGAGAGAGAGAGACGAACAGTAGTAGATACCCCACCTAAAGGACATCGGACATCTACTACCCACTTCTCCACCCCATAACTCGGCCACTTGGCCCACTTGGCCTGCCAGGTACCCCCCCCACCTGTGGCAAAGGAGAGGAAGAGGCGCCCAACCTATTGACGACCCCTTCATTTCTACCCATGGAGCCCCTCCTTGACCTGTAAGAGTGGGGCTGAAAGGGGCATTGGTCATCGAACCAAACTTCTAGATGGCATTTGTTGCTGAACAGGAGGAAGAGGAGGAGGGGGACATCTCCGAGAATGGACTCCGACTTGGAGACAGCCTGGTACACCAACCTGTTCATGTCAGCTCGGCGCCAGTCTATCCCATCCTCCAGCTCAGTCCGAGGAAACAGGAACCGAGAATCCAACAGATCCCCACTCCTGAGTGCCAACAAGGACTCAGGGTCAACCAATCTTGCCATCCTGGATAACGCTGTATCTCTTCTGATCAGAAGATTACCTCACAAATTGATATTAAGATGGCAAGATAAGAAAACGCCTTGCCCCCAGACTGTAACAAACTGGCAAGAGTAGATGCATTCACCAGCCCTTCTGCAGACTTGTCAGACACAATCTTGGCAGTGGCCATCGACCACAAATCTAACCACACACCCGTCTGGGACACGGAGGCTGCCGTAGACTCCAACGCTGAGGCATCCTGCGGTGACAAGGACGGCGCCACCGACCTCACCTGCTCCAAAGTCAACCCTGGCTTGAGACGTGACATCTGGGTTAAGATGTCGAGGCAACAAGCCGACAGAGTGCATAGCGTAATACTTCCTATGCCTCATGAGGGGTGGAGGAAGCAACTTGGAAGAACCCCTTGACCGAAGAGATCTTTCCCAGTCTGACATAGAGGCATTCACCTTCTGCAAGACCGACAGGACATGCCCCGATAAAGGAAGCTGAAAAGCCAACTTAGGATCTTGCGTAGCCCCCAGCAAGGCTTCCAAGCAAGTAGGAGTGAAAGACAACTGAGCCAGAGTCCTACTCTCCAGATTGTTGAACCCGCGAATGAGATCAACAACCTCAGTAAAGGAGGACAAAAACTCATGTGTCTCCTTCCTCCTACTCTGGCAATGGAGATTGACGATGAGAAGATGCAGGCTTATCGAACACACCCTTCCTCGTGCAAACCAACTGCAGACCGCAGCAGCCAAAGAAACTGGGTGCCAGCCAACACAGAAACCAAAGACCTGTCTGGACTGGAGCCATGCGCTAACTCATGCGATGAACCATTCATAACACTAGGAACACTACTACGAATGTTTCACAATAGATGACTTATGTACGTGCAACAGAGAAGCATCTCGAACTCTTGACAGAGAAGATGAGTTCCTCGGAGGTCGAACCATGAACAGCATCCATCAGGAGGGGAGGCAAAAAACACCCTGGCTGCACCACTCTGCATTACAAACTTTTGATCCTTTTTCACAGGCGCCTTAAGATCCTTATGACGACGAATAGGCACTGGAGGCAGCAAGCAGCAGACAAATACACCAAGCATGCGTATGTACGTGTGAGGCCACAACACACCTCATGTCCCGAAGGAGAGGAAAACACAGCAACAGCAGGTTGCACAGGGAAAGGAGACAAAACACTAACACGCTAAGGAACACGGAAGTGCCATTCTTCGCTCGATGAAGAAATAAAGTCCTTAACCCTCCAACGCTTGATACGCCAAAGCAGTGGAGATGGAGGCAATAGAGGGGAGGAAGACACCACTCCTCCTCTACACACCCTCTCAGCAGGAGAGGGGGGAGGCAATACAACATGTTTGCTCACAGCCTTCTTAGCAGAGAAGGCAACAAAGCTATCCTCCAAAACAGAGTCCAATCTCTTAAGAACTGGCTGACATAAAGCCTCAGACAGATCCGCAAGAGAGGACGCAGATGACACAGATGGAAGAGGATATGTCCTGGATGGCAGCGATGACGTCACGAGAGCAAACAATGACGACACAGAGGAGCAAGGCAGCGCAGCAGCCCCAACCGAAGACGCTGACATAGCAAGGAGTGATGTTACTGAAGAAAGTGGAAGTGGACATCACTGATGGAACTGGAAGTGAAAGTCACCAACGGTGCTGAGAGAGATGTCACGGCTTCCCCCTCCCCCACCCGAGCTAGCGGCAGGCCTCATTGGTGGAGCAATAAGAGGATACTCAGGCAGTGCACTACAAAATGGCAGACCGCGGGCACCAACATAGAGGCAGCCGGGGGAGGAGGTAGAATCTGGGATGGCCTGGGGGGGGGGGGGGGGTGGGGGGGGGGGGGGGTGGCATCCTGAAATGCATCAGCAAAACCCTCCAAGGAGGGTGAACAATGTAGACCAAGCGACGCCCAAAGCGCCGCCATTTTGGACGCCTCCAATCCTGAAAGAGAAGAAACTGATGAAATAGTCCCCTCTCTCCCGGGAAGCAAATTAACCCCAAGGAGAGGGGTCGACATTACACAATAAATCAGCCTGAAGGCCTCCCTGTACTTCCAACAACAAATTGATGGAAAAATAAGCTAACCGGATTCTGAAAAACACACACGAAACTGTACGTCACCAATATCCAGGAAAGTAAAAAAAAACCCATCCAAATGTCAGCAGAGCTACCGATATTACTCAAGAGCCGACATAAGTCCAATTGATATGTGTGACATCGTCATACCTGTTTACCAGAAGTGGTCGGTAACTGGTTACCTACACTAACGATGACAGCGCCACCGAGAAACTTGAAGTTTCGTTTGCCATGCATAGGAATCCTACAGCTGAATAATTGCTTGGTAAGACAGAATAAAATCTAGAAGTAAGCATTTATTAGCATTATTAGAAACCGTGCCATTCCCTTGGGCTAGTGGGTCTGGAACCTAACCTTGCATAAGTTCGGGGTATTACTGTACTTCGTTTTGAAAATAAATCTGAATCATTATATATTACATAACCTGAGAAAACACCGTGTATGGTGCCAAAAATTCATCTTACCTATTATCAAAAAGCCCCTAAAAATTTCTAAAAGTCCACTGTATATACAATACCATTAAAATTTCATATACTACTACAGAGTAACCCGCACTATATACCTAACCTCATGGACGGTACTGGGTGTGGGGTGAAAGAAACATCCAGCGAAACATGGCAGCTATGATCAGAAATGATCCAATGATGACGAGGCCAACCCAAGGTACCGGACTGGTTCGATATAAGCTTGAGCCACACCCAGCCAATTAAGTAAAACACCTGCCAAACAGAAAATTATTAAAAATGATGAAACAACAAATTTAGAATTTAAAACCATTAAAAATCCAATAAACTTACTACTACATAAATCAAAAAACTTAATTTACTGAAAGCTACAAAAACCCCGTCTACTTTGCATGTTATCCAGAATCTGAAGACAGACCCTTGAATGAGCTAACCATTACCCATTATGGTGGAAAGTCTACTCAGTTTGCTAGCATTTCAAATTTTATGTCCTACATTTGTGTTTTGGAAAGGGCTGTATGAAAAGACACAAAAAAAAGTAATTTTGTCGAAAAATTATTTTTTCCTATATACAAACCTAGGTTGTCTAACAAAAGGATATCCGCGGGAACGCGCCGCCGCTACCGCATACAAAGAGTTCAAACTTGAATCGCTGTCCCTGGGTCTGGGGTAACTGCGCGGGGTGAGCCCGGGCCAGCTTGGGTAGGTCATTGTGATACCATTCTTTGAGCCGTTAGAAATACTTAGTCTAAACAGACACACTCTTCAAAAGGGGGGGGGGCCATAACTCAATGAGGGGTGGATGAGGGAGGGCCATTTAATCTGTTAGACAACCTAGGTTTGTATATAGGAAAAAATAATTTTTTGACAAAATTACTTTTGTTCCGACTAAGTACAAACCGTCGTTGTCTAACAAAAGGAGACTCGAACTGAGGATGGGAAGGTGAGTGACCTGAATGTACCCTTTGAAGAGCCGCCAATAACTTCACACGACCTGATGTTAACCCAGACCCCCTACTCCTCATGACACTTTACACGGTAAGGATTCAATAGGGGAGAACCCAAGGGGCTCCGGCTGTTGTCCTAACCTATGGTACTAATACTCACTCAGAGAGCTGTTCCTGAAGGATTCTTAGCCATCATTCTACTCTCCAGGTAAGTCAGTAGTGGCCAAGTCGTGTCATGGACAGTACAGTCATACGTAGGATATTACCATGAAAACTCACTCATACCCCCTTACATTCGGCCAGACTTAGGCGGGAATTGCTGGGAGTGTGTGTGTGTGTATTCCAAATTGAGTACGCAGTGCGGGGGGGTGACCAACGCCTAGAGGATCTCTTGGGCTGCGGACAATGGGGCCCCAGAGAGAACACTTCTTATGAGATTTGAACGTAACTTCTCGTAGGTAGAAGGAGGTGAAGGTAGTTTGACTCTTCCAGGTGCCTGCTCTCAATACCTGACCCACGAGAGGTTCTTCCTGAAGAGCATAGAGGGAGCCTATGCCTCTAACTTCGTGAGCCCTCACCTTTGGCATTGGTACTTCCTTGTTTTCGTAGGCCCTTCTTATAACCTGTCTGATCCAGAAGGAGATGGTATTCTTAGCCACCTCTTTCGGATGCTTGCCCGTGGCCACGAACAGCCGTTTGATAGCCGGTCTGAACTGTCTCGTCCTCTTGAGTAGGCTTTCATGGCTCTGACCGGGCATAGAATCAGTTCCTCTTTGTCAAAGCCGGTAAAATCCCCCAAGGGAAGAATGGTAAGAGGAAAACATCTCCTCTGGCTTGTATGGGTCTTGAGTCTTGGCTACAAAGCCAGGGACAAACGAGAACCCCATCTCCCTCCAACGCCTGGTGTGTGACACTTCGTAGGACAGCAGCGTGTAGTTCGCTGACCCTCTTCGAAGATGCCAGGGCTAAGAGGAAAAGGGTCTTCAAGGTGAGGTTCTTCAAGGAAGCTGAATGTAAGGGCTCATAGGGAGGACCTCTCAAGGATTCCAGGACTAAGGCTACATCCCAGTGGGGAGTCCGTAGTTCTCTCGGGGACAGGTCTTCCTAAAGTGCTTGAAGAGCAACAAAATTTCTGGAGATGCAGCGAGGTCCATGCCTTTCAACGCGAATACTTGATTTAAGGCCGCTCTATACCCTCCACTGCCGATATGGATAGTCGTTTATCCTTCCTGAGGTGGTGGAAAAAACTCGCTAGTTGAGGGGATGGTGGCCTCGTCTGGGGCAATGCCTTTAGCTTGACACCAATCTTGAAACCGTCGCCACTTTCCCTGGTACAATCTGCCTGAGGAAGGTTTCACCGGATTGGCCATGGCCTCAGCTAACTGCCTGGAAAAACCTCTATCGCGGAGGATTTTGATGACAGTCTGAACCCGTGTAAGCGAGGCCGACGGATTTGGGTGTAGGCATCCGTTGTTGGGTTGGGCAGAGATCTATTCTGTCTGGTAGGCTTACCGGGTCCTCTAACTGAAGATCCAGCACTTCTGGGAACCAGGGGGCTTCCGGCCACCAAGGAGCTACTAAGGTTACTCGCAGGTTCTGCGAGTAGCGAATCTTCTGAAGGATCTTCTGGAGGAGGGGGGAAAGGCGGAAAGGCGTAAGCGTCCAGGTTCTTCCAATCTTGCAGGAGGGCATCCTCCCCGCTGCCTGCGGGTCTGGGAGTGTGGGGAAGAACACTGGCAGTTTTCTGTTCCATGCGGTGGCAAAGAGGTCTATCGACGGAGAGCCACCTCTTTATCAGGCCATCTGCTACTTCTTGATGGAGGGACCACTCTGTGTTGATTATCTGTCCCCTCCTGCTCAGATGGTCCGCCCAAACATTTTTCTTGCCTGGAATATATCTGCCTTGAGGGTGATGTCCATTTCCTCTGCTAACTCCTGGATTTGTACTGCCAGGCGACAGAGATCCAGTGAGACTGTGCCCCCCTGTTTTGTTAGATATGCCACCACCGTGGAGTTGTCTGACATTAGGCCACCGTTTTCCCTTGGAGTTGAGACGAAGTGCTGAAGGAGAGGAAGACTGCCTTCAATTCCAAGACATTGATGTGAGCTGCTTTCTCTTCTTCCGACCACAGGCCGCTCACTTCTTCCTCCGTCAGGTGCGCCCCCCACCCTTCTTTTGATGCATCCGTGAAGAGAAGAATCTCTGGGTTCTCGGACTGAGAGAGATGCCCCCTTGGAGGTGGGAAGGCACCATCCACCACTCCAGGACTTCTTCCACTTCTTGGGAGAGAAGAATTTTGCTGTTGGGGTCCCCTTCCTGAGGAGACCATTGTTTTCTTGAACAGCCACTGAAGCGGCCTCATACGCCTTCTGCTGTGAGGCACTAGTCTCTCTATTGAGCCATGTGTCCTAAGATGGACTGCAGAGTTTTGCCGTGGGAGGGCTGGGCCCCAAGCTCTCCGCACTTGAGATACTAGGCCGGAGACCCTGTTCTCGAGGGGAAGGCCTTCATGAGGGATGAATCTAGTGTCATTCCGAGGTACACCATCCTTTGTCTGGGAGTGAAATCCGACTTGTCGACATTCACCACCACTCCCAGTTCCTGAACGAATGACAAAACTAGCTGAAGGTGCTCCGCACACTGCGCAGCCGTCTCGGCTAAGATGAGCCAATCGTCCAGGTAGCGGAGGAGACGGATGCCTCTTGCGTGTGCCCAAACTGACACTATCTTGAAGACCCATGTGAACACCTGTGGGGCTGTGGCGAGGCCGAAGCACAGGCAGGTGAACTGCAGAGTCTTTCCCTTGCTGACAATCCTAGGAATTTTCTGGGAGGAGTGAACAGGGACTTGGAAGTAGGCATCTTGAAGGTCTATTGAGGCCATGAAGTCTCCCTCCCTGACACAAGCTCGAACGGAGTCTGCCGTTTCCATCCGAAACTTTGTCAGAGAAAGGAACTTGTTGAGGGGTGAAAGGTCTATGACCGGCCTCCAACCCCCTGTTGCCTTTTCTACCAGGAAGAGTCTGGAGTAGAACCCTGGACCTGGATCCTGAAACCTCTTCCACCAACCCCTTTCTGAAGTAGCTTGGATATTTCCTCCTCCAGGGCCCGTCCGCGGTCCGAGTCCGGTCGATAGGAAGGGACTTGGATGGGGGTAGGGGATAGAGTGGGTGTAGACTGGAAGGGAAGACGGTAGCCTGACTTGATAACCTGCAGGGTCCAATCTTCCGCTCCTGCTTGCTGCCACACTTGCCAATTGGCAGCCAAGCAACCCCCTTACCTTCCGCTGACGGGCAGGATCTGGCCTAGAATTTCTTGCGGGGACCTCCCTCTCTTCTGTTGCCCTTCTGCTTCCGCTCCTTTGATGGAAAGGGACGAGTCTTCTCCCTCATGGACTTGTCTTCGACACAGAGTAAGGTTTCTTCTCCTCTCGCCTACGCACGGGAAAAGCCGGTCTCTGCGCTTCTCTTACCTGTTGGCTAATCTGTGGTGCTGGCCGTGGTCTATGGCCCGGGTTGCGGAATTGGAGAGAGCCCTAGATTGGAGAGATCGCTCCTTCTTCTCCGCTGCCTTGCGAACTTCTTCCGCAGGAATAAGTTCTTTCTGGAACAGCGGGTTTTTCCGTAAGTCCGGGAGGAGGTCTCTCACCACTGGCGATTTGGCCTCCTTGAAGGCATTCTTCTCTCCTCTTTTCACCTCATATTAGCCCACAGGACCGCTAAGTTGTCTGCTTGGTGCAGAGTGTCTTGATCCCACACTGCATGAAGGAGACAAGTTCTGCTGCTGCTGAGGCTGGAGCTCGGGTAAGAACTGCGGAAGTGCTGCCAGTAGACGTTCCATCCACGAATTCGTAGCGAGGGCCAGAGCTAGAGCGCGAATGAGTCCTTCGGTTTCTGAGGGAGAGAGCAAGAGGTGCTTTTTCTGAAGGGCGTCCAGACTGACATCTAAGAGATCTGCAAGGTCCCTGGAATATGCAGACTCCCTTAGTTTGTCACCTGTTGGCCTATAATACCTGCTGCCCCCTGAGCAGGGATATGGAAGCCACCCTCTGTTTCTCAGATACCCTAGTGGTGAAGTCGTGGCGTTCTCGGGACGCTCTAGCCATGGCTAGCCTAACCTGGTTGCTCCAGGGGAGGCTGACCGAGGGGGGCTGTGAATTCTTCAGGTTGAGCACCTTATGCACCTCTGACTGAAACTCCTGGTTCAGTTCCTCAGTTTTTCTGTTAGGCCATTGGCGCTTCTAATCAACGACAGAATCTGGTTGAATGATAAGGCTCGGGCTCCGCAGGTGAGCTAGTCTGACTGCCGTCCGAATGGGGCGGGGTCAGAATCGGGCTCCCCCTCGGAGCATGAATCGGGCTCGGAATCAGAGTCAGAACTGTCACCCAAATCTGGAAACAGTTCCTCTTGACTTCTTTTTTCCAAAAGGAACTTCTTCCTGGCTTCTTCCATCCTACGGGCGACTCCTCTAGACTGGTGTTCTTCTTCTCCACTTGCTGGGAAACCTCCTTTTTGGAGCTTAAGTAGTCCTCCACCGCCTGTTTGACCAGGTTCGCAATGTCCAGTGCGGGAGTGAGGACCTGGGCCCCCACTGTACCTAGGCTAACTGATGGAGGTGGTGCGGAGGTACTAGGCTCATGCCTAGGCCTAGCTTTTTCGGGCATCAACGCTGGCACTGGTCTCTCAGCGCGACCTAGGCCTTGCGGCATCGAAAGGTCTCCATTGATGCTCCTCCTCCGGAGCTTGTGGCTGGCTGGCTTCTTGCGTCGGGTTGCCGCAACTTCTGGAGGGGGGAGGGGGACCTCCGGCTCCTGCGAGTTGGGTACCCGTTCCGGGCTCCTTAGCACTGTCCTCAGGATGGGAGGGTGAGGCATCATGGTCCGTCACCGGGATCCCTCCTGGGGCTGGACTGATTGTCCCGCCCAGAGGAACAGGGGGGGTTACCTTGGCACCCGGCTGTGTCTCGGTACTGCTATGGTCATACCTAGATAGTTCGGCCTTTAGGCTAGGCGGGAACAAGCTCTCGGTTGAAGACCCCTTCTTGTTACGCTTCGAGGCAGGAACATGGATCCCAGCCCCTAGGGTAGCTTCTTTCCTCTTACCTGCTTTCCTAGCCCCCGACGACGAAGGTTTCTTTAGCCTAAGTTTCTTGGGAAGGACACTAGCTCACTAACTAGGTCCCCACGTTAATAAGGAGGAAGGATTACTAGGCCTAGTGTTCTCCAATTGGGCACTACCCACCCCCTCACACACGGCCTTAGGCCCCACAGTATCGGCCTAGGCCTAGGCTTATCGGCATCACATTAGGTCGCACTGAAAACACTCTCATGCGCCTCATAATGAGCCTCCCCCACTGATCATTATTCCACTGCGCACAGGTTGAACACGATGCATCAGGTGGGGGAACAAAATATAAACATCTGGTTT
>NC_061092.1:47294687-47332406 GCF_015104395.2 Macrobrachium nipponense | reverse complement strand
AAACCAGATGTTTATGGCATGTAAGCCATGTACGATTACTTCTTATTATCATAATGATACTGCAGTCTTGGTAATTATGGCATTGGAAGACAATATTTTTTGTCTTTTCATACAGCCCTTTCCAAAACACAAATGTAGGACATAAAATTTGAAATGCTAGCAAACTGAGTAGACTTTCCACCATAATGGGTAATGGTTAGCTCATTCAAGGGTCTGTCTTCAGATTCTGGATAACATGCAAAGTAGACGGGGTTTTTGTAGCTTTCAGTAAATTAAGTTTTTTGATTTAGTAGTAAGTTTATTGGATTTTTAATGGTTTTAAATTCTAAATTTGTTGTTTCATCATTTTTAATAATTTTCTGTTTGGCAGGTGTTTTACTTAATTGGCTGGGTGTGGCTCAAGCTTATATCGAACCAGTCCGGTACCTTGGGGTTGGCCTCGTCATCATTGGATCATTTCTGATCATAGCTGCCATGTTTCGCTGGATGTTTCTTTCACCACATCCCAGTACCGTCCATGAGGTTAGGATATAGTGCTGTTACTCTGTAGTAGTTATATGAAATTTTAATGGTATTGTATATACAGTGACTTTTAGAAATTTTTAGGGGCTTTTGATAATAGGTAAGATGAATTTTTGGCACCATACACGGTGTTTTCTCAGGTTATGTAATATATAATGATTCAGATTTATTTTCAAAACGAAGTACAGTAATACCCCGAACTTATGCAAGGTTAGGTTCCAGACCCACTAGCCCAAGGGAATGGCACGGTCTCTAATAATGCTAATAAATGCTTACTTCTAGATTTTATTCTGTCTTACCAAGCAATTATTCAGCTGTAGGATTCCTACGCATGGCAAACGAAACTTCAAGTTTCTCGGTGGCGCTGTCATCGTTAGTGTAGGTAACCAGTTACCGACCACTTCTGGTAAACAGGTATGACGATGTCACACATATCAATTGGACTTATGTCGGCTCTTGAGTAATATCGGTAGCTCTGCTGACATTTGGATGGGTTTTTTTACTTTCCTGGATATTGGTGACGTACAGTTTCGGTGTGTTTTTTCAGAATCAGCTTAGCTTATTTTTCCATCAATTTGTTGTTGGAAGTACAGGGAGGCCTTCAGGCTGATTTATTGTGTAATGTCGACCCCTCTCCCTTGGGGGTTAATTTGCTTCCCGGGAGAGAGGGGACTATTTCATCAGTTTCTTCTCTTTCAGGATTGGAGGCGTCCAAAATGGCGGCGCTTTGGGCGTCGCTTGGTCTACATTGTTCACCCTCCTTGGAGGGTTTGCTGATGCATTTCAGGATGCCACCCCCCCCCCCCCCCCCCCCCCCCCCCCCCCCCCCCCCCCCCACCCCCCCACCCCCCCCCCCCCCCCCCCCCCCCCCAGGCCTTCCCAGTTCTACCTCCTCCCCCGGCTGCCTCTATGTTGGTGCCCGCGGTCTGCCATTTTGTAGTGCACTGCCTGAGTATCCTCTTATTGCTCCACCAATGAGGCCTGCCGCTAGCTCGGGTGAGGGGGAAGCCGTGACATCTCTCTCAGCACCGTTGGTGACTTCACTTCCAGTTCCATCAGTGATGTCACTTCCACTTTCTTCAGTAACATCACTCCTTGCTATGTCAGCGTCTTCGGTTGGGGCTGCTGCGCTGCCTTGCTCCTCTGTGTCGTCATTGTTTGCTCTCGTGACGTCATCGCTGCCATCCAGGACATATCCTCTTCCATCTGTGTCATCTGCGTCCTCTCTTGCGGATCTGTCTGAGGCTTTATGTCAGGCAGTTCTTAAGAGATTGGACTCTGTTTTGGAGGATAGCTTTGTTGCCTTCTCTGCTAAGAAGGCTGTGAGCAAACATGTTGTATTGCCTCCCCCCTCTCCTGCTCTCGTAGTAGCCATCTTGCTTGGTGAGACGTACCCGCGTGAAGTCAGATTAATCAACAGATATCACAAGTTTAACATACGACTAGAATTTGAGAAATATCTAGAAGTGTTCGTGAAACTATCGGTGATAAGATTAGTGTGAAAATAGTAGGATAAAGCGTCTTCTAAGTTAGTTTATCAAGTGTAATACTATAAATCAGAACAAGATGGCAGTAAGTTCCAACTGCGGGAAGAGGTGGCGTAATTTGGCGTGTTTAGCAGATTCGCAATACGATGAGGTAGCAGGAAGGGAACTGGCATTTCTCATCTATGAAATCAGCAACAGTCCTAACCAAAAAGATACAAAAGCATTCATAGATATATTAGAAGGATATAATCCTTCAAACTGGAACAAATCTAATGAAAACATCTTGAAAATAATTGAAGAAGTTCCAAATAAAATCCAAGTGGTCAAGAGACTCATAAAGAAAATATACATAAACCAACATATTCCGACAAAGAAAATGAATAAGGTGAATCTTGTGAATATCCTAATTGATGCATTAGGAAAAAGAATGCCAAAAGCATGCAAACTGTGTAAGGTTTGGTATAGCATAGTCAATCCACAAAACCTAATCAGAAAATGTGCTGCATGCAACATTCCGACCCATCCACAGTGTGCTGAGGTAATACAAGATTTGAGAAAAGATACAAGAATTTTTTGTTCAACATGCTATCATGGATAGACAATGTTATTAAATCAAGATTGAATGTACAAATAGTTGAGGATGAAGAAGAAGAGAAGAGGAAGAAGAAGAAGAAAAAGAAGAAGAGGAAAACGGAAGAGAAGTAAACAAAAATGAAATGACAGAAAAAAAATAAGGAAAACAAAGAACAAGATAAAAGTATGGATGCAGAGATACTCATTGATACTACATATGAGGCAATAAAGCAGCATACCTACGAAGAATAAATTACGATATGACAACAGAAAAGCAAATCCCGAAGAGGCTCTACCCAGATCTATACAATGACGGGAAAGAGGAAAAAATAGACAAGAAAGACAAAATCTGCAACCTTTTGAAAAGAGGGAATTGCAGATTTGGAGAAAGATGTTACTACAAACATCCTAAGATATGTCAAAACTATGAAATATATGGTAAATGTGCATACTTAGATGGATATGGGGATGATTGCAGAGATCTGCATCCAAAAATATGTAAAAACCTAAAGAAGGAAAAGGATGTAAGTTCGACAAAAAATGCAAATATATGCACCCTGTAGCCATGAAATCATAATCAAATAAATAACCAACCAAGTAATAAATCCAAAATAAGAAAGAAACAAATAAAGAGAGAAATCAAGAATATCAGGTAAAAGAGAAAAGCAAACCACCAATGAGATATGCAGAGGTGTCAGCAAAAAATTTCAAAGCATCAGCTCCGAAATTCTACTCAAGAGATAATAACTGTATTTATTATGCAAGAGGATATTGCAGAAACGGAGAAAATTGGCAGATTCAGACACAAAATGAATAATTATGGATGAAGGAAAAGATCAAATAGTTAATGAGAAAAGTTGGATTTTTTAATGTCAGAATTTCTGGAAATGAAAAAAAGAACAACATACCAGAACAGGAAAGAGACATGGGAAAATCCTTATTACTACCAGTATTAAATGAAGGAGAAAAACACGCAAACCATCATAGTGATGAATGCGCAGGGTTTAGTTACGAGTAACTCAAAAAGAAAAATAGAGTACTTAGAAGAACTAACCCAAAAATGAAAAGAAAATAGATATAATGAATATAAGTGAAACCTGGTATTCCCAAGAGACTGGGAATGATGATCAAATAAAAGGGTTCCAAACTTATAGATCAGATAGAAAAAATAGGAATCAAGGGGGAACCGCAATATATGGGAAAGACAAAAAACAAGGAAAAATATATGAGAAATATAGTAACTCAGAATGTGAACTAATAGCGGTAGAATTTGAATCTGAAAAATTGATGAACATAGTAATATATAGACCTCCTAATACTAAAGAGTTTGACTTAATAATTGAAAAATTGGATGATATATGTAGAAATCACAAGGACTGGACTATTCTCCTATCGGTGACTTCAACTTTCCTTTCGTAGAATGGAAAGAACGAATAGGAGATTGTGGTTGTACTTATACATATAAAAAAGAGAGTAATAGTAGTGCAGAAGATAAGAGGCAATTTGAAAAGCTATTAGATATGCTACTAGAATACAACATTCAACAAATAAATCACCTGCCAACAAGAAAGGAAAATACTTTAGACCTAGTATTTGTGAACGAGATGAATTATGTTAAAGAAATAATAGTTTATAATGCGAGTATTTCAGACCATAATGTCATAGAATTAACAGTTCATTCCAAAGCAAGTGAAAATAGAGATAAGCAAGAAATGAAAAAGTGGGAAGGATATGGAAAATACAACTTCTACAGTAAAAATATAAAATGGTCAGAAATTAATGAAGAATTAAACAAAGATTGGGATAACATTTTCGTAAGTGATGACATAAGGGTAAATACGGAGATATTATATAAAATATTGGAGAAAATAGTGGAAAAATATATACCGAAGAAGAAAAGTAAACATCATTCATGCATACCAAGAGACAGAAGGATCTTGTTCCAGAAAATCAGAAAGTGGAAAAAAGGTCTTGCAAAAGAAAAAAATGCATGGAAAGTTATAGAACTAAAAAGTAAGATAGAAAATGCAGAACAAAAGAGTTATACAATCAAAAGAAAATGAAAAACGGGACTTGGAAGAAAAAACCCTATTAAATATCAAGCAAAACCCCAAACTATTATACTCATATGCGAAGAAGATGAATAAAAGAAGAATAGAAATAGGCCCTCTGAGAATTGAAGGGAGATTAACGAATGAAAAAAAAGGAAATTTGCAACATACTGGCAGAACGATATAAGAGAGAATTCACCCCTAGAATAGAATTATAATGAAGATAATGATATAGAAGTAAGGGATGAAAATAGTGAATATTTAGCTGACATAGATATTAATGAAGCTGATATTGTGCAGGCTATTAATGAAATTAAAAATGGAGCTGCTGCAGGGCCTGATGGAATTCCTGCTATTTTGTTAAAGAAAGTAGTTCATTCTATCGCAAAGCCACTTGCAATATATTAAGACAAAGTGTAGATACAGGCAAGATTTATGATGAGCACAAATTAGCATATATTACCCCTACTTTCAAAAGTGGATCAAGACTAGAGGCAAGTAATTATAGGCCTGTGAGTCTAACATCACATATTATGAAAGTGTATGAAAGGGTAATGAAGAAAAATATTATGAAACATTTAATAAAAAATAATTTGTTTAATAAAGGACAACATGGTTTCGTACCCGGAAAAAGTACACAAACCCAACTGTTAGTCCACCGTGAGAACATATTCAAAAATATGAAAAGCGGAAATGAAACAGATGTGGTTTATTTAGACTTTGCAAAAGCTTTTGATAAAGTAGCACATAATATATTAGCGAAGAAAATTAGAAAACACAATATCGTGGATAAAGTAGGAAGATGGTTAAAAGAATTTTTACACAACAGAAAACAGATAGTTATTGCAAACGACGAGAAATCGGATGAAGCCAAGGTAATATCCGGTGTGCCGCAAGGTACGGTGTTAGCTGCAATACTGTTTGTTATTATGATTGAAGACATAGACAATAATGTTAAGGATTCGGTAGTGAGTAGTTTCGCAGATGACACAAGAATAAGTAGAGAAATTACTTGTGATGAAGATAGGAACGCTCTACAAAGAGACCTTAACAAAGTATATGATTGGGCAGAGGTAAATAGGATGGTATTTAACTCTGATAAATTTGAATCAATAAATTATGGAGACAGAGAAAGAAAGCTATATGCATATAAGGGACCTAATAATGAGACCATCACAAATAAGGAAGCAGTTAAAGACCTTGGTGTGATGATGAATAGGAACATGTTATGCAATGATCAAATAGCAACTCTGTTGGCAAAATGTAAAGCAAAAATGGGAATGTTGTTACGGCACTTCAAAACAACAAAAGCTGAACACATGATTATGCTTTATAAAACATATGTTCGTAGTCCACTTGAATATTGCAATATGATATGGTACCCACACTATCAAAAGGATATTGCACAAATAGAGAGTGTACAAAGGTCCTTTACAGCTAGAATAGAAGAAGTTAAGGACCTAGACTACTGGGAAAGACTACAATTCTTAAAATTATATAGTCTAGAAAGGAGAAGAGAACGCTACATGATAATTCAGGCATGGAAACAGATAGAAGGAATAGCAGAAAATATCATGGAACTAAAAATATCAGAAAGAGCAAGCAGAGGTAGATTAATAGTGCCCAAAACTTATACCAGGAAAAATAAGGAAGCACACAGGACATTAATCCACTACGCACCAGCATCGATAATGCAGCGTCTATATTCAATGCGTTGCCAGCTCATCTGAGGAATATCAGGAGTGAGCGTAGATGTGTTTAAGAATAAGCTCGACAAATATCTAAACTGCATCCCAGACCATCCAAGATTGGAAGATGCAAAATATACCGGAAGATGTACTAGCAACTCTCTGGTAGACATTAGAGGTGCCTCACACTGAGGGACCTGGGGCAACCCGAACAAGATGTAAGGTCTGTAAGGTAAGGTCTGCTGAGAGGGTGTGTAGAGGAGGAGTGGTGTCTTCCTCCCCTCCATTGCCTCCATCTCCACTGCTTTGGCGTATCAAGCGTTGGAGGGTTAAGGACTTTATTTCTTCATCGAGCGAAGAATGGCACTTCCGTGTTCCTTAGCGTGTTAGTGTTTTGTCTCCTTTCCCTGTGCAACCTGCTGTTGCTGTGTTTTCCTCTCCTTCGGGACATGAGTGTGTTGTGGCCTCACACGTACATACGCATGTTGGTGATTTGTCTGCTGCTTCTGCTCCAGTGCCTATTCGTCGTCATAAGGATCTTAAGGCGCCTGTGAAAGGATCAAAAGTTGTAAATGCAGAAGTGGTGCAGCCAGGGTGTTTGCCTTCCCCTCCTGATGATGCTGTTCATGGTTCGACTCCGAGGAATTCTCATTCTCTGTCAAGAGTTCGAGATGCTTCTCTGTTGCACGTACATAAGTCATCTATTGTGAACATTCGTAGTAGTGTTCCTAGTGTTATGAATGGTTCATCGCATGAGTTAGCGCATGGCTCCAGTCCAGACAGGTCTTTGGTTTCTGTGTTGGCTGGCACCCCAGTTTCTTTGGCTGCTGGGTCTGCAGTTGGTTTGCACGAGGAAGGTGTGTTCGATAAGCCTGCATCTTCTCATCGTCAATCTCCATTGCCAGAGTAGGAGGAAGGAGACACATGAGTTTTTGTCCTCCTTTACTGAGGTTGTTGATCTCATTCGCGGGTTCAACAATCTGGAGAGTAGGACTCTGGCTCAGTTGTCTTTCACTCCTACTTGCTTGGAAGCCTTGCTGGGGGCTACGCAAGATCCTAAGTTGGCTTTTCAGCTTCCTTTATCGGGGCATGTCCTGTCGGTCTTGCAGAAGGTGAATGCCTCTATGTCAGACTGGGAAAGATCTCTTCGGTCAAGGGGTTCTTCCAAGTTGCTTCCTCCACCCCTCATGAGGCATAGGAAGTATTACGCTATGCACTCTGTCGGCTTGTTGCCTCGACATCTTAACCCAGATGTCACGTCTCAAGCCAGGGTTGACTTTGGAGCAGGTGAGGTCGGTGGCGCCGTCCTTGTCACCGCAGGATGCCTCAGCGTTGGAGTCTACGGCAGCCTCCGTGTCCCAGACGGTGTTGTGGTTAGATTTGTGGTCGATGGCCACTGCCAAGATTGTGTCTGACAAGTCTGCAGAAGGGCTGGTGAATGCATCTACTCTTGCCAGTTTGTTACAGTCTGGGGGCAAGGCGTTTTCTTATCTTGCCATCTTAATATCAATTTGTGAGGTAATCTTCTGATCAGAAGAGATACAGCGTTATCCAGGATGGCAAGATTGGTTGACCCTGAGTCCTTGTTGGCACAGGAGTGGGGATCTGTTGGATTCTCAGTTCCTGTTTCCTCGGACTGAGCTGGAGGTGGGATAGACTGGCGCCGAGCTGACACGAACAGGTTGGTGTACCAGGCTGTCTCCAAGTCGGAGTCCATTCTCGGAGATGTCCCCCTCCTCCTCTTCCTCCTGTTCAGCAACAAATGCCATCTAGAAGTTTGGTTCGATGACCAATGCCCCTTTCAGCCCCACTCTTACAGGTCAAGGAGGGGCTCCATGGGTAGAAATGAAGGGGTCGTCAATAGGTTGGGCGCCTCTTCCTCTCCTTTGCCACAGGTGGGGGGGGTACCTGGCAGGCCAAGTGGGCCAAGTGGCCGAGTTATGGGGTGGAGAAGTGGGTAGTAGATGTCCGATGTCCTTCAGGTGGGGTATCTACTACTGTTCGTCTCTCTCTCTCTCTCTCATCCTCTCTCTCTCTCTCTCTCTCTCTCTCTCTCTCTCTCTCTCTCTCAGACAGACCTCTGCTCAGGCGAGTGTATTCCCCCGATTCTCTGAAGTTCTTAGCTCTCCAGGAGCAAGTGCAGAAAATGCTGGACAAGGGTGCGATAGAGGAAGTGGTGTGTCCATCTCCGGGGTTTTACAGTCACATCTTGATGCCAAAGGCATCAGGGAGTTAGAGGCCTATGAGATTGACCTATCCGACTTTGAATTACTTTCGTCGGAAGACGAGGTTCCAAATGGAGACCTCCCCAACGATCGGTGTTGGCAGCGGTGAGGGCAAAACGACTTTATGCTGTTGATAGATCTAAGGGACTCGTACTTCCAAATCCATATTCATTCATAGTCCAGGAAGTTCCTTCGCTTCTCTCTTGGAGACAAGATGTTCCAGTTCAAAGTCCTGTACTTCAGATTGACCACGTACCCTCAGGTATTCACAAGGGTCTTCTCTCTCGTCTTGACTTGGGCTCATGCTCAAGGGATCCTTCTGCTGAGGTACCTCAATGACTGGTTGATCTTAGCGAGTTCCAGAGAAAAGCTGCTGCAGGACAGAAATTGCCTGCTTCTCTTTTGTCTGGAACTCGGCATTTTGGTGAACCTAGTGAAATCGAATGTTGTACCCAGTCAGAGAATTCTTTATCTAGGTATGGTCATCGATACAGCAGCGTCGAGGGTTTTTCTGTCAGATCAGAGGTTGGAGAAGTTGCGAGCGGTGGCACTCAACTTCCTGTCGCAGGCGGATCAGTCAGCTCATCAGTGGCAGGTTCTTCTGGGAATTTTATCTTCTCTGAAGAAGCTGGTCCCTCATGGGTGACTTCATCTCCGGTCTCTCCAGTGGAGACTAAGGGACTTCTGGTCTCCGGCGGGGGACTCACCCCCTGATAAGGGTTCCTGTTCCTAGAAGTGAGAGATGATCTTTGTTGGTGGTTGGAAGATCAGAATCTCTTGGAGGGTGTTCCTCTGCATTCTCTGACACCAGACTTCCTTCTGTTTTTAGATGCCTCCCTCGCTGGTTGGGGCACTCATTTAGGTGGCCTCATTACTTCGGGCGCTTGGAGTTTGGAGGACAAACGGCAGCATATCAACGTATTGGAGTTAAAGGCAGCCTTTCTGGGTCTGAAGGAATTTTGGGAGAAAGTAGAGGGACATTCTGTAGTTCTCATGTCGGACAACACCTCGGTGGTCACTTGTGTGAACAAGCAGGGGGATACTGGTTTCGCGTCAACTCCACGCTTTGACAGTCAAGATTCACCAGTGGGCAGTCAACAATTCAGTGGAGCTCTCAGCCAGGTATATCCCAGGCAAAAGGAATGTGGTCATGGACAAGCTCAGTCGTCTGGATCAGGTCCTAGGCACAGAGTGGTCTCTTCATCAGTTTGTGGCAGACAGATTTTTCCAGGTTTGGGGGAGACCTATGCTGGACCTCTTTGCGACCCGGTTCAGCAGGAAACTAGTTTTATGTTCGGTGGTTCCGGATCCTCTGGGATTAGCGGAGGATGTGTTCCAACATCCCTGGGACAACCTGGAGGTGTATGCCTTCCCTGTTTTGTTTGATCCGCCAAGTACTGAAAAGGATAGTGAGCTCGCAAAATCTCAGGATGACATTAGTAGCTCCTCTGTGGCCACAAGCGGAATGGTTTCTGGATCTTCTTTGTCAGCCGCACATAAAAAGATTCCACCAGTCAATAGGATCCCTGTCTCTTCACGGTTGGAGGCTATCAAGTATCTCCTTCGAGCGAGAGGCTTTTCTCAGAAGACAGCAGGACATATTTCCAGCAATCTCAGGAAATCTACCTCTTCCGTTTACCAAGGTGAATAGGCAATCTACTTTGGTGTCGTAAACAGGGTTTTTCTCCACTCAAAACCTCTATTCACTGCATAGCAGACATTTTAGTCTTCCTCAGGGATGAGAAAGGCTTGCCCGTTTCTGCTATTAGAGGCTACAGGGTGGCCCTGAGTTTAGTGTTACGTCTTCTAGGTGTTGACATCTCCTCATCCTGGGAACTCTCCTTGCTGTTTAAAGGGTTTTGAGCAGTCACGTTCTCCGAGGGAGCTTAAGCCTCCAACGTGGGATGTTTCCTTGGTCCTGAGAAGTTTCACTAAAGCTCCTTATGAGCCTTTACGTCGTTCATCAGACAGGAACTTGACACTTAAAATGGTTTTCCTCTTGGCCTTGGCCTATTCGAAAAGAGTTGGGGGAGCTTCGTGGCCTGAGCTATGATGTGAAGCACACCAGGGGTTGGGGGTCAGTGTCCTTTGAATGTGTCCCGGAATTCGTGGCTAAGATCCAGAATCCCTCAGTGCAGTATGACAGGTTCACCTCCTTTACCAATCCATCTCTCTGGATGACTTTGTGGGCGGTGATTCTCAAGAGCTCTTATTGTGTGCTGTCAGGGCTCTGCGTTGCTATCTTAAGAGGACACGATATCTCAGGCCAGGATGTTAGCACGGGGCGTTCTAAGAAAGAGGTTTCCAAGAATACAGTCTCTTTTTGGTTACTTGCAGCTGTCAGACAGGCATATTTGACTCCTAATGATTCTGCCACCAAGTCATGCAGGCTAGAGCATGTTACATAGAGGGGTTTGGTATTGTCCCTCTCTGGCTTTCAAGGAGAATTAGGCTGTTCATAGAGCTCTGAGCGCTGATACTTGGTTACACCAGTTCACGCTCACATCTTTCTATCTTAAGGATGTTGCCCACAGATCTATGGACTCTATTTTCTTGGGTCCTGTGGTAGCTGCCCAACAGATCATATAACTCATCATTGCTCTTAACCTGGCACATTTGTATCTTACCTAAGGTGATTGTGTATTAGAGAGAATGAGTGAGTTGGCTGGTCTTTTTCTTTCTCTTGTTCCTTTCCTTCTTCCTATGGGCGGGTTAAGGAGTAGACACGTCATTTGCTGGACTGGTCTGGTAGTTTGTTTGCTTTGTGTTCAAATAGTCAAACCCACTGTTCAGTAGCATATACTCCATTCTAGCAAGGGAGACTTAGAAGTGATAATGAATCCTGATGCATTGGTTTGTTATCGAACAGTCGGCATTTCTCTTTAGTTTCCTACTGCAATGAATCTTCTCATATATCATTGTATGTAATCCAGTTGGCTGAGTTGTTGGATATCAGTTTATCTAGCTTCTCATGGGCATTATTCCCTCTCCTATAGTTATTTCTTTTGGGGTTGGACTGGTGGGTTATCCCCCAGCCAGGTTAGAATGTCTGTACCTCCCACCAAGTATAAGTCTCCTATTGTTAACCCCGAAGGCTTGTCTCACTTATGAACAAATGACAGATTTGTTAAGACAATTGGTATTTTTCATAGCTACAAACCTGAGGTCTTAACATTTTACTGCCCACTTCTAGCCGCCCCTCTGTCATCTTATGATATCCTAGGTTGGGAAGACTAAACACGTTAGCTTGGGTGCACGGTCTTTGACCAGTTTTCACCTGCTATAAGTACATGTTGAAAGATCTCACAGGTTCCTTGCTTTTCAATCTCCAATTGTTTAACAGGATCCAGCTAGGCACTAGAAAGTTATCTTATTGTTAAGACCTCAGGTTTGTAGCTATGAAAAATACAAATTGTCTTAGTAAATTTGTCATATTTTGCTGCCTTTTATGCTTGAATATGTTGTATTCAAACTCATCTGGAGTTAGGTCAGGCGTGTTCAAGGGCACTTAGATGTTCTGTATGTCAGGATTGGGATAATGAGAAGTGGAAACTTTACAGTTCACATTATAAGGTGTTACATGATAGGTTGAGAAAAGCACCCCTTAGGGCAGATAGTAAGGCTAGTGTAGCTCCTCCGCCTTCCCCTGTGTTAGCGGAGATTTCTACTTCTGCTTCTTCTCCTATTCCTTGAAACCTCCCTCCCATTCTCAGTCCTCCAACCCCCTTCACTTCCTACTCCTTTACCAGCTTCCCATGTTGCATTTTCTGATACCATTGCCATCCTTGAATCAAGGTTTGAGAGGAAGTTTGAGTATTTGGCCAATACTATAATGGAGTTAGGTGCCTCCATGAAATCATTCATGGAGAAAGTGAGGTTAAAGTGCCCAGTGTTAGTGCGAGTGAAGTGCATTCTCAGGGGGTGGCTGTCCGTCCCTCCAGTTCTCCTAGACAAAGGTCATTGTCTCACTCCCCCGGCTCTGGGAGAAGACATACTGGAGGTCCAAGGGAGACTGGCAGGGCTTGTCCATGGCAGTCGCTCCCTCCATCGATCCTGAAGTGTTGCATCAGGCATCGACTGAGCGCTGTTGGAAAGGCTTCTCTTTCAGTGCAAATTTATCAGACTCCAGTGATTTGTCTTCTCTGGGTTTGCGTCACTGCTGTAGTTCCTTGGCATCTGGCCCTCTTAACCCTTTAACGCAGAAGGGATATAATAAAAATCGTCTTGGAGTGAGCGCCGAAGCAGAAAAAATATTTTTTTTAAAAATCATAGCGTGCTTAGTTTTCATTGAAAGATTAAGAGTTCATTTTTGGCTCCTTTTTTTGTCATTGCCTGAAGTTTAGTATGCAACCATCAGAAATGAAAAAAAAGTATCATTATCATATATAAATAATGCGATATATGATAGAACGAAAACAAAATTTCATATGTAATTGTATTCAAATCGCGCTGTGACCAAAACGGTTAAAGCTAACGAGTTAATTTTTTTCGTTGTATTGTACACTAAACTGCGATCATTTTGGTATATAACGCATTGTAAAACTATCAAAGCAACGCAGAGAAAATATTATCACAAATTGATGCATAAATTCATAACGCGCGGACGTAAAAAAATGTTTTTTTCAAAAATTCACCATAAATCTAAATATTGTTCTAGAGACTTCCAATTTGTTTCAAGATTAAGATAAATGATTGAATATTACTATACTGTAAGATTTTTAGCTTACAATTGCAGTTTTCGACCATTTCGGACGAGTTAAAGTTGACCAAATGTCGAATTCTTTTTATATATTTTATTTATATGCAAATATTTCAAAAATGAGAAAAGCTACAACCTTCAATTATTTTTTGTTGTATTCTACATCAAATTGCACACATTTTCATATATAAAACTCTATGAAACACCTATTATGAAACTGAGCAAATGTTACGAGAATGCGACGTACGCATTTCGGAGATTTGCGGCGGAGAATCCGCGCGCGGAGGGAAGGGAAGTTTTTTTTTTTAATTTACCATAAATCTAAATATTGTGCTAGAGACTTTGAATTTGTTTCAAAATGAAGATAAATGACTGAATATTACTAGACTGTAAGATTTTTAGCTTACAATTGCGTTTTTCGACCATTTCGGTAGAGTCAAAGTTGACCGAACGTGGTTTTTTTTTCTATTTATCATGATTTATATGCAAATATTTCGAAAATGAGAAAAGCTACAACCTTCAATTATTTTTTGTTGTATTTTACATGAAATTGCACACATTTTCATATATAAAACTTTATGTAATGGCTAATTTAAAATGGTGCAAACATTACGACAATCGTACAAAAAAATTTCTTATTTTTTTCGGAAGAGTTACCGCACGGACTTAAGGAAAATTTTTTTTTTTTTCAAAAATTCATCATAAATCGAAATATTGTGCTAGAGACTTCCAATTTGTTGTAAATTAAAGGTAAATGATTGAATATTACTAGAATGTAAGAGTTTTAGCTTAAAATTCCGTTTTTCTACCATTTCGGTAGAGTCAAAGTTGACCGAAGTTTGAAATTTTGGCACATCGTTATTTATATGAAAATATTTCAAAACTGATAAAAGCTACAACCATGGATTGTTTTTAGTTGTATTGTACATGAAATTGCGCAAATATCCACATATAAAACTTTATGTAACGGCTAATTTAAAATGGAGCAAACATTACGACAATCTGACAAAAAAATTTATGATTTTTTCGGAAGAGTTACCGCGCGGACGTAAGGAAAAAGTTTTTTCCATAAAATCACCATAAATCGAGATTTGTGCTGGAGACTTCCAATTTGTTGCAAAATAAAGGTAAATGATTGAATATTACTAGAATATAAGAGTTTTAGCTCACAATTGCGTTTTTTTACCATTTCGGTAGAGTCAAAGTTGACCGAAGGTTGAAATTTTGGCACTTATCGTTATTTATATAAAAATATTTCAAAACTGATTAAAGCTACAGCCATGAGTATTTTTTAGTTGTATTCTACATGAAATTGCACTAATTTTCATATATAATACTCTATGTAACGGCTAATATAAAATGGTGCAAAAATTATGTCAAAGTGACGAAATAATTTCTGAGATGTGTCGCTGATGTTTTTTAGTGCAAGAAGAAAGAAATTCGCGCTTGCGCGCCTGCGTAACGATTGTAAACAAAACAACGCCTTGTAAACAAAACAACGCCTTGATCCATGAGCTCCCAGCATCCCCCAAGGCGCGTGATTCAAATGTTTTTGCCTGGTAAGCCTATAAGTATTTTTCCACAAATTTAAAAAAAAAACTTTTTATATCGACGTACCATACGTCCAATCTGCACCCAACAGGCAATTTATGTCAACGTATAATACGTCCAATCGGCGTTTAAGGGTTAAGAGGTCTTCGGCTATTGACGACTCCCCTATCCAGGTCAAGAAATCTAGGGATACAGTTTTCAGTCCACGCCCGTCTTATAGTCATGCAGTTTCAACTCGGAAGTGTTTAGCTTCGAATCGTGACTCAGCGGACTCGATTGAGGATCGACAGGTGCGGGTACCAAATAAACCAGCAGCACCTCTTCAGTCGACTCTACAGACTTCGACTTCGAGTCTGAAGCCTACGTTTAAGTCACAACGTAAGTCTTCATCATCCATTCATTCTGATCTATTACAGGAGGACCCAGCTCTGACTTCTTTTTGACAACACTTTGAGGAGTTTTTGTCCTTTAAGGCTGCCTGCACATGGGACACTTTTATTGGAAAGTGGTTGGCTAACTAAGTGGCCAACCACTAAAAATATATAGCTATTGGGTCTATTTTCTTGGCCACACCACAGTCGCTCACCACTAGATAAAAATTTTTATTTCAAATCAGAGCACGCACACTAACGATTTTGTGGTTAAGAGACTTTGGCTGCAGTAGGTGATTGACTGGCAGAGGGGACAGACCAATAGTGTCACAGTGACATGTAGAGGGATAACTGACTGTGAATTTTACAATAAAGGTAAATACATAGTGATAAACATATGAAGGATAAATTATGGACAGAAGTATGTGAGGCTGTTTTCGATAAGTGATTTCTCACACCAGAGGATAAGGAAAAAATAAAGATTTGTAAATTCTTTTATAATGGAAAATATATAATGCTACTTCATACATTATACATGCATCACAAAAACTGTATAGTATACCGTCTACATTGTATACATGTTAGCAACCGTGGCCTAATAATCCTTTCAAAATTTAACACATACTCACAAGGAGACAAATCTATACTCTTCTGCAGTGTGGTGTATACCCACACTGCACATCCTACAAACATATCCCAATAATTTGCAAAATCTTGACCATTGTTCTAACGGTCCTTTCAGCCAAACCATTTGCACTGGGCATATACAGAGTAGAATACACATGCACAATATCCCATTCTTTCAACATTTCTTCAAACTCCCATCCCACAAACTCAGGTCCATCATCACTCAACATTTCTCGCAGACTTACACACACACATAGGCAACATCACTTGCCCCACGATTCGCACAACAGTTCAAATCCTCTTCTCTTTGATGGGGACTACATAGGCAAGTTTACTCATGTGATCCACCATCACAATCATTCCCACATGTCCTCTCGCAGTCTTTGGCAACGAAAAGCGATCAATCATAAGCATTTCAAGCGGCGCTTTTGTCTGCAATCGCAACATAGGCGGACTCGCATGGACACTTTGATACTTCCCCACTGACAGTCTTCACATGTAACAGCTACATCCTTAACAAATCTTATTTAACCCAGGTGCATACAATCTTTCCCACAATTTATTCTTCCCCATGCCCAAACCGATCATGCACCAACAAACACATACTCGTAGTTAACTCAACAGAAAATACTGGCACACACACTTCCCTGTCATATACCCCATCCTGATGCAAAAAGTATACCATATTTTTACATGCTACAAACCATTTAGCAACCCTCTTATACACATCCAACTCACATAGCCAATGTTCCACACGCACTCCTCCCAAAACACATTGTCGCAACATACTAATCTCCAAGCACTTATCTTGCATTTCCTCAATCTCTTCCCCACTCAGCAAATCATTCTCACTTCTAGCAATATCAGTCATACCCACAAAGTTTGCTACAAACACATTACTATCTTGAATCGAAGCTATTTTATTACCCCCTTTCTAAGAATCCTGTTTCCTATATCTACGCTTACATCATGCATCCTCAAAAAATCTATCCCTATCAAAAAGCGAGCTGGCATATAATTTTCTCCAATAATTATTAAGTTATGTATTACTTCAAAATCTCCTAACCTAACCTTTAACTGTACCTCTTCTCATACTAAAACACTTCCTTGTCCTAACCCATGTAATTTTACACTTGTACACTGCCTTTTCACTTCCCAATCACATCTCTCAAGTTCGCTTACTACTGACCCTCTCACTGAGGAAGCATATGCCCCCATCAGCTAAATTACAGTACTGACTATTATTTACTCTGACAAATGTCACCATTTTTCCTTGAGTCCCATGCAAGCACAAATTCACTGCGTCCACCTGGTTATCCATGTTACAATCATCGTCACCACATTCATCCTCAGTTACCTCCACACTCCCCCTCATTATGGGACCACCTTTGCGTGGTGAGGGGGCTCTCAAACCTCAGGAATTTCTTCCTAGGTTCGAACCCAAGAGTCCCATATGACATTATATATTTTGGGTTAATATCTGTGGATTTTTCCACTTTTGTCAAAATTTTCAATATCTAATAAATAAGATTGGATTGAAGTTGAATCTGAAGCTAAATAGTAATGGGAAATGTGGTAGATCCATCATCTACTCTTCAATGTTCGGACCTGATTTTCCAGGCGGAACTATTGTGTGGAGCTGGACCAAGGATTCCAGGGCCCCCTGGTTCTAGGATAGAAATCTCTGCATTCTGTCCGGTTTGCCCATGACGTGGTTGGGATGGGGATCATTGTATTTTCGTAATAATCTTAGTCCCACCAAGCGGGTATTGCTTACACTTGGGCCATACTAATCATGTTATGCCACCCCCTTTTGGGGTAGGGTAGGGATGCGAACATTTGGGAGTCATTTCTCACTTGTGCTACTGGTGGAAGATTTAACGCCACGAAAAGCCAATGATATCTTTTCAAAATGTATTATTTTTTTTTCTCTAATTTTTTTTAAGATAAATACAATTAAAGTTTGTAGTACCCCTGGGCCCCTTTATGAATAATATTTGGCACAGATGATGATCACTGGAAATTTATCCCTGAATCTCCCTCAGTCAGTTCAAGATAATAATGCAGCAAAGGAACATCCAGTTCCAAATAAATTATATGATCATAAACACCCATCAGGGCCCATAGAAATTCTACAGAAAAGTAAAAGTCAATCAGAAGATACAAACATAATAACAATGGAACCATATGTTACAGAGAAAGTTAACAAATCTGATCAACAGATAACCCACATCAGGCAAGGTCCAAAGAGATATAGAAATTATCGTCTTAATCCAACACGGGTGTATTTTGATCATCTTTTTGGACCAGATAACTGGTCGAGATTTCTAGTACTTAAAGCTGAAAATAAAATATCAACAGCAATACTAGAAAACAGATTATTGAACTATGTCCAACATAAGAAATGGAATGCCGATATATTAAAGAAAATGAATGGTTACTTCAGGTAACCACAAAAAAAAACAGTCCACCACCTTTTTAAATATAAAATAAATAAATGGCACAAAAGTAACAATAAAGGGATTTTGACGTAAGGAAAAATCTATTTCTGGGCGATTGGCTCGTGTCGCCAGCGAAATATCCTTTAATCTATTATTTCTAGGGTAAATGTACTAACACATACCAGAGAATAAATAAAATAAAGAAAAAGGTCAGTATAACTGACTCGCTCACCCTCCAAGAGGATGTCGGTATGAACACTAGGCGAGTGAGACCACTACCACGAGCCAAATGCCAATAGAAATCTCCCACTACAAAAACCCTCCATGAGAGAGCCGACCCACAGAGTGAGCAGCTCGTACTACTACTACTCCATCCCATGCTGCCGACTGCTGCGCCTCTGGTGGCCATCCTGAAGTTAGCAGACAATCTTGGGCGAAGGGATGGGTAGGGTGGGATTTCGCTGGCGACACGAGCCAATCGCCCAGAAATAGATTTTTCCTTACGTCAAAATCCCTTTTCTGGGCTCAGCTCGTGTCGCTGCGCGAAATATCCTTTAATCTATTATTTCTAGGGTAAATGTACTAACACATACCAGAGAATAAATAAAATAAAGAAAAAGGTCAGTATAACTGACTCGCTCACCCTCCAGGAGGGTGTCGGTATGAACACTAGGCGAGTGAGACCACTACCACGAGCCAAATGCCAATAGAAATCTCCCACTACAAAATCCCTCCAAGAGGGGAGCCGACCCACAGAGTGAGCAGCTCGTACTACTACTACTCCATCCCATGCTGCCGACTGCTGCGCCTCTGGTGGCCATCCTTTCAAGTTAGCGCACACGAGAGGTTGTGATATTTTTCTCTCTGTGTTTTTTTTTGTGCCCTTTCATTGGATTTTCTATTATGGAGCGTGCAGCTATCGCAGCAGCTAAGTTAAGTACTCAGTATTTACGGTTAGTTGGTTTTTTCCGGCCCTGAGACAGTATTTGCCGTTTTTTAGGTATAAATACGACCTCGGTCGGAAGCATGGCAGCATGGTTCTGCCTCGTGATGGGTTCGTTCTTGGTCTCCCATACCTAGAACATCCCCTTATTTATCTTCGCTCTTTATGATTATCCGCTTTACTTAGGGTACGGTCTACTCAGGTTTGTCATGCATGCATGTATTTTACCTTACGTAGGCTTCTTCTATCCAGACCCTAGTCCAGGTTCTTAGTATCGGCCTCTGACTAGCTTTGAGTGGTAGACTTGCCTTCGGGTTAGTCGTACACTCCTGGATTTTTTCTCCTGCTATATTGTTTTCTTTCTTTCATTTATTTATTTATATAACTGTATATTTTATTATTGTTAGGTTAGTTAGGCGTCTGGCTTAGCCTAGGTCCTGGCCTCTTTGAGGCCTATACTACCGCTCATCAGTTCGGTTGCTTCCCTATAGCATCTCTCTGATCAGTTGGTTCGGCCCAGTGGGCTTATTTGCCTCCGCTTTTCAGTTCAGTATGCTTCCCGATAGCATCTCCCTGATCAGTGGTTGTCCTAGGCTTAGTTGTCGTATTTGGTCTTACCGCCTCGTGGTCACTTCGTGATCACGGGCCAGCCAGACGCCTGTCCAGTCATTCTTCCCCCCCTTCCGCTCTTCCATAGAGTCGGGCGGGGGCGGGTCGGTCTGCCCATGCTCGCTCCTCATACCCGAGCCTGCCTCCCTCTCTCCCCTCAGGCGGAGGGGCTAGGGAGTCGGGACAGACCAGACTGGTCTCGACCTCTCCGGCTTCTCGGTCCGGCCGGTTGGTACGGAGTGGGGGTACTGGCCTTGCCCACCCTCCGCGCTACCTTGTCGCTCCGGGCTAGCTTGAGCCTGTATGTCTTCTCGCTCTTTCCCATCTTACTAGGGCTCCTTCCTGATCGGAGTCCTGGTATCCAGCGGAAAGTTGTTAGTCCACCCAGTAGGGTGGACCGGAGCATACAGTGGGTCTCTACTAACCTTACCGTTTTGCTGAGTTACTACACTCCGCTACGCACTGGACTTAGTCCGGTTTGCTTGTGTGTTAGGTTTAAGTTATCTTTAAGTTTATCTTAAGAACCTTAAACCATCCCCCTCCCTTACATATCTTACCGGATCTCTCCGGGATTATAGCCTATTCAGGCGATGCAGGGAGGGGTTATGCACAAATTTTTTCCGAGCTCCGGCATGCATCGGAGCTCTTCTGTCCTTTAGACTGTAAGTGATGTTTTTTAAGATACTCATGTGTCTCCCCACTTACAGGCCACCAACTGTGAGCATCCGGGATGTTCCGCCACACTTCAGGACCCTTGTGGACACGAAGTTTGCCGGTCCCATGCTCCATGCGCGACTCCGCTCGGGGACATCCAGGTCTGGTACCATGAGACGTGTACCATATGTTACGATCTGGTGAGCCAGCTTTTGGAAGGGGTAAGTTTTACATCTCCAGTAGCTGCTCCGCTTCTTTTTTAGCGCTTAAGTTTTCATCATATTAACTTAAGGCAATTAATTTAAGTTATACTTTAAGTTTTAGTTTTAAGTGATTCTTAACCTCTTCATTACCGAAAGTTTGTTTGAAGGTAGGTGGGTACCACCATTCAAGTCTACTACACCGCACCGGGTGCATAAAGGTGGTATGCGTAGTACCACCAAAACTCCTCTTTTCAGATAGGGACTTCCAATCATTCTGTAATTTCGGTTTGAAGAGTTTGGAGCAAAATAAACAGTATGACACGATGCCAGACGTATGATGAACCCCAAAAAATATTATTATTGCTTATAGTAGTGTGTAGGTGACAGATGAACTGCGTCTCAACAAAAAATCACAAAACCAGACAAGCGTAAACATGTAATAACTTCTACCCAAGTAAAAAACCAGTTGTATCATCATTTACTGTATTTATTTATTTATTCACATTACATTTTACAAATAAAAGATATGAACACCAGATAAATGAAGGTAGAAATAAAGCCTTATAGTAACTTTATATATATAAAAAAAACCAAACCAGAGAAAAAGCGATTTTTTCTGAGGACAAGAAACTTGAAAAATTAGTTTAGATACCCCTGATGCCCCTAAAGTTGTTTTCTGTGATGAAACTAATCTTAGAAAACGTAGAAAATGACATTGACCAATTTTTGAAAGATATACTATAAAATTTGCGATTTCCATATTTATTGGCGGGGCTTTCGCTTTAGTTTTTGCTCTTTTTTTTGTTATTACGTGCTTATTTACGGTTCTATTTTGATAATACTTTATGTGCATGTTCCAGGTGCGATATACCAACATTCTGTAAGACCGAATTTCTATTCAAGACCGTAGTTTTCTCACCGACCACCAGTGTCCCTTGTACAAGGGACACTGAGTTTCACATTTTTTTTCATAAAATCATTTATTTTCCCTGTAGGATGATAAAACTAACAGAGAATATGCGTTATTATAGTGCTAATAATACCTGATAATTTCATTAGCCTGTCTTGATTAGTGTATTTTTGGCAAATATTTTTACGATCGGTACCCCTCCAAACTTGAGTCACTACCGAGAGATTCAGTTCGGCAGCAAACGCAATGTTTACATTCTGCTCACCCACCCGGTAAAGAAGGGGTTAAATCTAAACTACGCCCTCTCTTCCAGGCTCCGGCGGTAAGAGATACCGCACTGGCTACCCTGCGGGCCTGGGTCGGCGGTTTTGGGAAAAACGCCGCCAAGGGACAGCCCTACATCCTAGAGAAGCGGTTGGCATTACTAATCTTCCCCGGAGGCAAGGCGACAGGATACGTCGACCCGATAGAAGCGGATCCGACTATCGCCTTCATCCAACAACAGCTGGCCACCTCATTAACTGATCAGGACCAGGATATCTCTACGGATGTCGCGACCCTAGATATTAATGTTGAACCTATGGTAGGTATAGACGACCTGTTGGTCGAGGTAGGTACGGTGGACACCCAAGGGTCACCCTTGGGCGTAACTGTTTCTTATACTCCTGCAACCTCTCCATCCTTCCAAGGCTTTACGGGTGACGAAATATATTCTCCTCCTGGTGCTTCGGTTAGACCTAAGGTCAAGTCTAAGGTGATGACTTTGACTAAGACGTCGTCGTCGTCTAAGAAGACGACTTCGGCTTCATCCTCCTCCCGTAAGTCTCCGGCTGGGAATCCCGGAGCATCCAGGTCTAAAGCTTCTAGCTCCGGCTCTAAGTCCTCGAGGAGTAAATCCTCCAGAGAGAGATCTCGCACTCCGGCAGAATCACCAGTTCCGCTACCTTTGGTTCCGATTCAGAGCCTCCCCTCCACCTCCGCAGCAGCTCCGGCTTTGGACTCCAATGCTGGCCTGTTGCAACAGGTGGGGGACCTGGTTGGGTCCTTAAAGAGTAGCATGGAGCAAATGATCTCTCGTCTGTCGGACAGGATTTACTTCCCAGGACTCCATTATAGCCGGGCTGAGAGAAGCTCCTCTAGCCTCTCCTCCACTGTCCAACACGAGTGGATCCCAACTTCCTCCGTAGACTCACTACCTCAGTTCTCTATGAACAATCCGTGGAGAGTAGTGTCATACGCCCCCTTCCAGGACGGTCTCATCTCTATACCGGAATTTGGGACTCGAAGAATAGAGGACTTCGAGTTCTTCCCGGAAGACCTCCAGCCTCCGTTCATAGGCTACGCAAGGCTTACGCCGTCGGGCTATGGTGCGGGACGATAAGGTACCTAAGGAGACAGTCCTCTACTCACGAGACCAGGCTCAGAGAGATGGCTCGGTGTTTAGAGGACATGGATTGTTCTAACACCCAAGACAACAATTTAAGAGTCCCTTTACCATTTTTACAATGGATGAGATACCCCGCTCCCGTTCCTAACCAAGATCGCGAGGTCGACCATCCCAGCGGCCCAGAAGGGGGAACCTATACGCAGTTGAAGGAAGCGGATCCCACTTCTCCGTTGCTCCCCTCAGTTGGAGAATTGTGGGAAGACTTGCCGAATACATTCTCAGCTGGCAAACTCAAACCGGACTGTGCTATGGAGCAGTTTGGTGAAAAGCTACCCAGGCTCCCAGATAGCCTTATTCAGGCTGAGTTTGATGCAAAATCGCGTCTAGCCAGATCCATCAATTCTATGGCTATGTCTTCTGAGGTAGCTACCATGGCTTATGGATCAGAACCGATTTTTAAGCTCATGACCAAAGCCCTGACTCAAACGGTACAGTCAGATATGTTTGAGTTTGCCACTGCTCGGACGAATTGTAGGAAGCATGTCCTACAAGAGGCAACCATTCGGCATGAACCGAATAGGTTACTCTCGTCTAGCATCTGGGGAGCAGATCTCTTCCCAGAAGCTATGGTTAAGGAGGTCCAGTCAGAGGCTACCAGGTTAAACCAGAGCCTTAAGGATCTTTGTTGGGGCCTTTCGGCTAAGAGGAGGCAAGACCTGACTCCTAAAGGTAAGGGAACAAAAGAAACCCAGGCGTTTCCAACCTTACCAGAAGAAGCAACTACGCTTTCCTCAACAAGTTCCAACAGTACCGTTAGTGCAGACAGCCCAACCCTCCACTTCTAAAGGTCAATCACAGCCAATTTATGTGATATCCCCTCAGCCTCAGCCCTCCACCTCTTACGCCATCTCTCCAGCTTACAATCAAGCCTTCGAGAGTCAAGCTTCTCAGAAGTATGACCGCGTCGGGTAAGGGAGGTAGAGGTAAGCGTTCCTTTCGTGGGAGAGGATCGGGAGGCCCCTTTAACAGAGGGGAAAGCACTTCAGAGGAGGCCGAGGCAGTTACCAGAACCAATGAAGAACTTCAGGTAGGGGGGAGGCTGTTTCACTTTCGCCACCGGTGGAACTTCAGCAATGGGCTCAGAGCATAGTGTCAAAGGTCTGGGTTGGAGCTGGTTGACGAACCCACCTCCATCCAGACCTTTCCGTCAACTTCCTTCCAAGGAATGACAGAGTACGCAGACGATCTCCTTCAAAAAGGAGCTATAGCGAGAGTCAAGAGATTAAAATTTCAAGGTCGCTTGTTCAGCGTGCCAAAGAAGGCTCACAAAAAAGAAGGGTAATCTTAGACTTGTCCCGCTTAAAAACTTAGCCATCCGCTGCGACAAGTTCAAGATGCTCACGATCTCACAGGTGCGGACCCTACTTCCCCGTGGGGCCGTCACCACCTCTATCGATCTTACAGACGCTTACTATCATATCCCTATTGCAAGACACTTCCGTCCCGTATCTGGGTTTCAAGATAGGAGACCAGACATTCTCCTTCAAGGTAGTTCCATCGGACTCAACGTGGCACCCAGAGTGTTCACGAAGCTAGCGGAAGTGGTAGTGCAACAAACTCAGATCGCAAGGGATCATGGTAGTAGCGTATCTCGACGATTGGTTGATCTGGGCCCCATCAGTCGAGGAATGCAACAGAGCTACTCTGAAAGTGATTCAGTTCCTGGAATATCTAGGCTTCAAATAAACAGGACCAAATCAAGACTCACTCCAGAGTCAAACTTTCAGTGGCTGGGCATTCAATGGAATCTATCACCCCACACTCTGTCGATTCCATCAACCAAAAGGAAAGAAATAGCAAAGTCAGTCAAGCAATTTCTAAGTCACAAACTAGCGTTCAAGGAGAGCCCAGGAAAGGATCCTGGTTCTCTCCAGTTTTGCATCAGTGACAAACGTCTTAATGAAAGCCAAACTGAAAGACCTAACCAGAATCTGGCGCTCGCGAGCAAACGTCAGGTCCAGGGACAAACTATCCTCAGTGCCTCTGATTCTAAAGAATCGACTTCGGCCATGGGCGACGAGTCAAGAATTTATCAATGTCAGTACCCCTTCAGTTCCCTCCACCAGGGGTCACCATCCACACAGACGCGTCCTTAAGCGGCTGGGGAGGGTATTCCCTGGTCAAAAAGGTTCAAGGGACTTGGTCACCTCAGTTCCGTCAGTTCCATATAAACGTACTGGAGGCAATGGCAGTGTTCTTGACTCTAAAAAGGTTACGCCCACCCAAGTACTCCCACATAAAGCTAGTCCTGGACAGCGCAGTGGTAGTACATTGTATAAACAGAGGAGGCCCCAAGTCACGTCATCTAAATCACGTCATGATAGCCATCTTCTCCCTGGCAGACAAGTTCAGTTGGCATCTTTCCTCCACTCACATAGCTGGAGTAAGAAACGTCATAGCAGACGCCCTATCCCGATCAAGTACCACCCCTAGAGTCGGAATGGTCAACTGGACAAAACAGTTCGTTCCAATGGATCCTTCGAAAAGCATCCCAGGGCTACAGGTGGACCTCTTCGCATCACAAGCGAACCACAAACTACCGTGTTATGTAGCCCCCAACCTGGACCCTCTGGCCTATGCCACGGACGCCCTGGCTCTAGACTGGAACAACTGGGAGAAGATTTACGTCTTCCCTCCAGTGAATCTCCTCATGAAAGTATTGAACAAACTCAGGACTTTCAAGGGTCAAGTGGCTCTAGTAGCCCCAGACTGGCCGAAGAGCAACTGGTATCCTCTAATTTTGGAGCTGGGCCTTCGTCCTCTTCAGATTCCTCCCAGTCCCAAGCTCTCCCAGTCAGTAACATAAATGAAGACTGTGTTCGCTTCCTCAGGGATTCTCAAAACCCTAACTTTATGGATTTCATGAAGTTTGCGGCAAAAAGAGATGCGAATATTGACCCTCAGAATATTCTATTCTTGGAATCCGATAAAAGGGATTCGACTTTTGAGGCAGTATGATGCTGCTGTCAAAAAGTTAGCAACCTTCCTGAGAGATTCGGATATTAGAATCATGACAGTTAATTCAGCTATATCCTTTTTCAGATCCTTATTTGAAAAAGGTTTAGCAGCTAGCACGATTAGCGACAAACAAGTCAGCTTTGAAAAAGATATTTCAATTTGGATTTAACATAGACTTGACGGATTCCTACTTCTCGTCTATTCCTAAGGCATGTGCTAGGCTTAAGGCCTTCTGTAAGGCCTACGTCAGTTTCATGGTTCTTAAACGATGTTCTAAAACTGGCTTTCCGAAACGATAATGAACACATGCTCGTTTATAATGCTCTTAAGAAAAACCCTATTCTTATTAAGCTTAGCTTCAGGAGCAAGAATTTCAGAACTGTCGGCTCTATCCAGAGACCCGGATCATATTCAGTTCCTTCCCACAGGAGAAGTCCTACTTTCTCCGGAACGTAGCTTTTTAGCAAAGAATGAAGATCCTTTGATGAGGTGGGAACCTTGGAAGGTACTACCCCTTCCACAAGATGTATCTCTTTGCCCAGTTACAACCTTACGAGCTTTCTGTCTAGGACCTCCTCATCTTCGTCGGGTCCCCTCTTTAGGAGGGAAAAAGGTGGAACTTTATCCATTAAAGGCATCAGGCAACAAATCCTGTACTTTATTAACCCTTAAACGCCGACTGGACGTATTTTACGTCGACATTTTTTGTCTCTCGGGTGCCGACTGGACGTATTTTACGTCGACATACAAAAGTTTTTTTTAAAAATTCGCGGAAAAATACTTTTAGGCCTACCAGCCGAAAACTCTTGAATCACGCGCCTTGGTGGGGGATGCTGGGAGTTCACGGATCACGGGTTGTTGTTTTGTTTACAATCGTACGCAGAAGGCGCGCAAGCGCGAATTTCTTTCTTGCCGCACTAAAAAGTATCTGTGACACATCTCTGAAATTATTTCGTCACTTTGACATAATTTTTGTACCATTTTAAATTAGCCGTTACATAGAGTATTATATATGAAAATGTGCGCATTTGTATGTAGAATACAACAAAAAAATTTACTCATGATTGTAGCTTTTATCAGTTTAAGAATTTCATCTAAAATAACGATAAGTGCCAAAATTTCAACCTTCGGTCAACTTTGACTCTACCGAAATGGTCGAAAAACGCAATTGTAAGCTAAAACTCTTATATTTTAGTAATATTCAATCATTTATCTTAATTTTGCAACTAATTGGAAGTGTCTAGCACAATATTTCGATTTATGGTGAATTTATGAAAAAAACTTTTACCTTACGTCCGCGCGGTAAACCTCTTCCGAAAATAATCATACATGCGATTGTGGTAATGTTTGCACCATTTTAAATTAGCCGTTACATAAAGTTTTATATATGAAAATGTGCGCAATTTCATGCACAATACAACTAAAAACAACCATGGTTGTAGCTTTTATCAATTTTGAAATATTTTCATATAAAAAATGATAAGTGACAAATTTTCAACCTTCGGTCAATTTTGACTCTACCGAAATGGTCGAAAAACGCAATTGTAACTAAACGCCTATATTCTAGTAATATTCAAGCATTTACCTTCATTTTGCAAACAAATTGGAAGTCTCTAGCACAATATTTCGATTTATGGTGAATTTATGAAAAAAATAACATTTTCTTTACGTCCGCGCGGTAACTCTTCCGAAAAAATCATACGTTGCGATTGTGGTAATGTTTGCACCATTTTAAATTAGCCGTTACATAACGTTTTATATATGAAAATGTGCGCAATTTCATGTATAATACAACAATAAATAGTTGAAGGTTGTAGCTATTCTCATTTTCGAAATATTTGCATATAAATCACGATATAAAGAACAAAAAAAAAACCACGTTCGGTCAAATTTGACTCTACCGAATGGTCGAAAAACGCAATTGTAAGATAAAACTCTTACAGTCTAGTAATATTCAGTCATTTATCTTCATCGTGAAACAAATTCGAAGTCTCTAGCACAATATTTAAATTTATGGTGAATTTTTAAAAAAACTTTCCTTCCCTCCGCGCGCGGATTCTCCGCCACAAATCTCCGAAATGCGTAAGTCCCATTCTCGGAATATCTGCTCCGTTTCATATTAGCATTTCATAGAGTTTTATATATGAAAATGTGCGCAATTTCATGTAGAATAAAACGAAAAATATTTGAAAGTTGTAGCTTTTCTTATTTCCGAAATAATTGCATATAAAAAATATATATATAAAAAATTCGACATTCGGTCAACTTTAGCTCGTCAGATATGGCCGAAAACTGCATTTGTAAGCTAATATTCTTACAGTATAGTAATATTCAATCATTTGTCTTCATTCTGAAACATATTGGAAGTCTCTAGGACAATATTTGATTTATGGTGAATTTTTGAAAAAAAATATGTGTTTACGTAAGCGCGTTACGAATTCATGCATTATTTTGTGATAATATTTTCTCTGTGTTGCTTTTTATCGTTTTACAATGTGTTATATATCAAAATGATCGCAATTTAGTGCACATTACAACGAAAAAAAAAAAGTAACTTGTTACCTTCACCGTTTTGCGCACAGCGCGATTTGAATACAATTATATATGAAATCTTGTTTTTGCGCTATCATATATCGCATTATATATATGATGATAATGATAATTTTTTCATTTCTGATGGTTGCATACTAAACTTCAAGCAATGACAAAAAAAGGAGCCAAAAAATGAACTCTTAATCTTGAAAACTAAGCGCGCTGTGATTTTTTGAAAAAAATATTTTTTCCGCTTACGCGCTCACTTCCAAACCCCTCCGGCATACGGGAGTCATTTTTTATTTACTGCTCCGGCGTTTAAGGGTTAAGCAAGCCAATCCTGACTCTTTCCCGAAAGCACATGATGTCAGGGCAGTAGCCCACCTCAATTAATTATTTCCAACATATGAACTTCGATGAGTTGAAAAAGTATACTGGATGGAAATCGCCGACAGTGTTCAAACGTCACTACCTTAAGTCCTTGGAAGCTCTGAAATTCCCAGCAGTAGCAGCGGGTAACATAGTTCCCCTGACTCTAGCTAGTTTGTAGTAGAAGATTCAGTCCTCCTTTCTACCTGCCTCACCCAAAAGTTCGTCTATTCCTACCTGGTTCATTTGCATTCACCTTGTGTCTTAGCTGCTTTTGTGATAGTGTAGTGGGTGCCCCTTATTGTCTGGTTAGGGACACTCACAAATGATTATACACATTGATCTCATGGATGTTTCCCCTTATTTTTATGCTAGGGGATACATCATATTATAATGATTACGGGTTTTGTATATTAAGTCATATACATTCCTTTATATATTATTATTGTTGATTGTTTTTATTAATTGCTATTATACTTTTGATACATGCTGTTTTACAACAGATAACATTGATACATACATAAATAAATAATTTTACCTGTACATATGTAATTACCTTATGTTTACAAACATGATTAGATTTAAGGGTAAATTTAAGCATATTTCTATTTTATACCCCTGTGTATATGTATCTTTTAGCAATTATAGTCTATTCTTATATATTTTATCTTTTATTTGACCTATTCTGATTTATTTTATTTTTATTCTCATTTTATTACTTTTGTTTACAATCTTGTGCTATTTCTCTGGTACGATTTCGCGCAGCGACACGAGCTGAGCCCAGAAAAGGGATTTTGACGTAAGGAAAAATCTATTTCTGGGCGATTGGCTCGTGTCGCCAGCGAAATCCCACCCTACCCATCCCTTCGCCCAAGATTGTCTGCTAACTTCAGGATGGCCACCAGAGGCGCAGCAGTCGGCAGCATGGGATGGAGTAGTAGTAGTACGAGCTGCTCACTCTGTATGGGTCGGCTCCCCTCTTGGAGGGATTTTGTAGTGGGAGATTTCTATTGGCATTTGGCTCGTGGTAGTGGTCTCACTCGCCTAGTGTTCATACCGACACCCTCCTGGAGGGTGAGCGAGTCAGTTATACTGACCTTTTTCTTTATTTTATTTATTCTCTGTATGTGTTAGTACATTTACCCTAGAAATAATAGATTAAACGGATATTTCGCTGGCGACACGAGCCAATCGCCAGAAATAGATTTTTCCTTACGTCAAAATCCCTTTTCTGGGCTCAGCTCGTGTCGCTGCGCGAAATCGTACCAGAGAAATAGCACAAGATTGTAAACAAAAGTAATAAAAAATAAATCAGAATAGGTCTCAAATAAAAGAGAAAATAAATATAAAAAAGAATATAATTGCTAAAAAGATACAAATACACAGTGATACAAAAATAGAAATATGCTTAAATTACCCTTAATTCTAATCATGTTTCTTATCATAAGGTAATTTACATAAGTACAGAGGTAAAAATAGCTTACATGTAACAAAATGGTATCTGTGTAAAGGCATGTATCAAAATATAATAGCAATTAAAATAATCAAATGAACAATTAATCAACAATGATAATATATAAGGGAATGTATATGACTTAATATACAAAACCCGTAACCATTATAAATAAGATGTATCCCCTAGCTAAAAAATAAAAAAATAAGGGGGTAACATCCATGAGATCAAAATCCAATAATCATCGTTGAGTGTCCCTAGCAAAAAATAAGGGGCACCCACTACATCATCATAAAAGCAGCTAAGACACACAAGGTGAATGTAAGTGAACACGGCAGGAATAGACGAACTGTTGGGTGAGGCAGGTAGAAAGGAGGACTGAATCTTCTACTACAAATTAACTAGAGTCAGGGGAAACTATGTTACCCGCTGCTACTGCTGAAAATTTCAGAGCTTCCAAGGACTTAAGGTAATGACGTTTGAACACTGTCGGCGATTTCCATCCGGTATACTTTTTCAACTCATCGAAGTTCATATGTTGGAAATAATTAATTGAGGTGGCTACTGCCCTGACATCATGTGCTTTCGGGAAAGAGTCAGGATTGGCTTGCTTAATAAAGTACAGGATTTGTTGCCTGATGCCTTAATGGATAAAGTTCCACCTTTTTCCCTCTTAAAGAGGGGACCCGATGAGGATGAGGAGGTCCTGGACAGAAAGGCTCGTAAGGTTGTAACTGGGCAAAGAGATACATCTTGTGGAAGGGGTAGTACCTTCCAAGGTTCCCACCTCATCAAAGGATCTTCATTCTTTGCTAAAAAGCTACGTTTCCGGAGAAAGTAGGACTTCCCCTGTGGGAAGGAATTGAATATGATCCGGATCCCTGGATAAAGCCGACAGTTCTGAAATTCTTGCTCCTGAAGCTAAGCTTAATAAAAACAGGGTTTTTCTTAAGAGCATTATAAACGAGCATGTGTCATTATCGGTTTCTGAAGCCAGTTTTAGAACATCGTTTAAGAACCATGAAACTGACGTAGGCCTTACAGAAGGTCTAAGTCTAGCACATGCCTTAGGAATAGACGAGAAGTAGGAATCCGTCAAGTCTATGTTGAACCCAAATTGAAATATCTTTTTCAAGGCTGACTTGTTTGTCGTAATCGTGCTAGCTGCTAAACCTTTTTCAAATAAGGATCTTTGAAAAAGGATATAGCAGAATTAACTGTCATGATTCTAATATCTGATTCTCTCAGGAAGATTGCTAACTTTTTGACAGCAGCATCATACTGTCTCAAAGTTGAATCCCTTTTATCGGATTCCAAGAAGAGAATATTCTGAGGGTCAATATTCGCATCTCTTTTTGCCGCAAACTTCATGAAATCCATAAAGTTAGGGTTTTGAGAATCCCTGAGGAAGCGAACACAGTCTTCGTTTGTACTGACTGGGAGAGCCTGGGATTGGGGATCCGAAGAGGACGAAGGCCCAGTTCCAGAATTAGGGGATACCAATTGCTCTTCGGCCAGTCTGGGGCTACTAGAGCCACTTGACCCTTGAATGTCCTGAGTTTGTTTAAAACTTTCATGAGAAGATTCACTGGAGGAAAGACATAAATCTTCTTCCAGTTGTTCCAGTCTAGAGCCAGGGCGTCCGTGGCATAGGCCAGAGGGTCCAGGTTGGGGGCTACATAACACGGCAGTTTGTGATTCGCTTGAGATGCGAAGAGATCCACCTGTAGCCCCCCCCTGGAACTCTTTGAAGGATCCATTGGAACGAACTGTTGTCCAGTGACCATTCCGACTCTAGGGGCACTGATCGGGATAACGCGTCTGCTATGACGTTTCTCACTCCAGCTATTGTGAGTGGAGAGATGCCAACTGAACTTGTCTGCCAGGGAGAAGATGGCTACCATGACATGATTTAGATGACGTGACTTGGAGCCTCCCTGTTTATACAATGTACTACCACTGCGCTGTCCAGAACTAGCTTTATGTGGGAGTACTTTGGTGGGCGTAACCTTTTTAGAGTCAAGAACACTGCCATTGCCTCCAGTACGTTTTATATGGAACTGACTGAACTGAGGTGACCAAGTTCCTTGAACCTTTTTGACCTGGGAATATCCTCCCCAACCGCTTAAGGACGCGTCTGTGTGGATGGTGATCCCTGGTGGAGGAACTGAAGGGTACTGACACTGACAAATTCTTGACTTTCGCCCACGGCCGAAGTCGATTCTTTAGAATCAGAGGGACTGAGGATAGTTTGTCCCTGGACCTGACATTTGCTCGTGAGCGCCAGATTCTGGTTAGGTCTTTCAGTTTGGCTTTCATTAAGACGTTCGTCACTGATGCAAACTGGAGAGAACCCAGGATCCTCTCCTGAGCCCTCCTTGACGCCAGTTTGTGACTTAGAAATTGCTTGACTGACTTCGCTATTTCTTTCCTTTTGGTTGATGGAATCGACAGAGTATGGGAGGATAGATTCCATTGAATGCCCAGCCACTGAAAGTTTGACTCTGGAGTGAGTCTTGACTTGGTCCTGTTTATCTTGAAGCCTAGATATTCCAGGAACTGAATCACTTTCAGTGTAGCTCTGTTGCATTCCTCGACTGTTGAAGCCCAGATCAACCAATCGTCGAGATACGCTACTACCATAATCCCTTGTGACCTGAGTTGTTGCACTACCACTTCCGCTAGTTTCGTGAAACACCCTGGGTGCACGTTGAGTCCGAAGGGAACTACCTTGAAGGAGAATGCCTGGTCTCCTATCTTGAAACCCAGATATGGACGGAAGTGTCTTGCAATAGGGATATGATAGTAGGCGTCTGTAAGATCGATAGAGGTGGTGACGGGCGGCCCCCCACGGGGAAGTAAGGTCCGCACCTGCGAGATCGTGAGCATCTTGAACTTGTCGCAGCGGATGGCTAAGTTTAAGCGGGACAAGTCTAAGATTTACCCTTCTTTTTTGTGAGCTTTCTTGGCATACGCTGAACAAGCGACCCTTGAAATTTTAATCTCTTGACTCTCGCTATAGCTCCTTTCTGAAGGAGGTCCTCTGTGTACTCTGTCAATTCCTTGGAAGGAAGTTGACGGAAAGGTCTGGATGGAGGTGGGTTCGTCAACCAGCTCCAACCAGGCCTTTTGACACTATGCTCTGAGCCCATTCGCTGAAGTTCCACCGGTGGCGAAAGTGAAACAGCCTCCCTCCTACCTGAAGTTCTTCATTGGTTCTGGTAACCGCCTCGGCCTCCTCTGAAGTGCTTTCCCTTATTAAAGGGGCCTCCCGACCCTCTCCCACGAAAGGAACGCTTACCTCTGCCTCCCTTACCCGAGCGGTCATACTTCTGTGAAGCTTGACTCTCGAAGGCTTGATTGTAAACTGGAGAGATGGTGTAAGAGGTGGAGGGCTGAGGCTGAGGGGATATCACATAAATTGGTTGTGATTGAGCTTTAGAAGTGGAAGGTTGGGCTCGTTTGCACTAAGGGCACCGCTGGAACTTGCTGAGGAAAGCGTGGCTGCTTTTTCTGGTAAGGATGGAAACGCCTAGGTTTCCTCTGTCCCTTACCTTTAGGTGTTAGGTCTTGCCTCCTCTTAGCCGTAAGGCCCCAACGGTCCTTAAGCTCTGGTTCAGCCTCGTAGGCCTCTGACTGGACTTCCTTCACCATAGCTTCTGGGAAGAGATCTGCTCCCCAGATGTTAGACGAGAGTAACCTATTCGGCTCATGTCGAATGGTTGCCTCTTGTAGGACATGCTTCCTACAATTCGTTCTAGCAGTGGCAAACTCGAACATATCCGACTGTACCGTTTGAGTCAGGGCTTTGGTCATGAGTTTAAAAAGCGGTTCTGAGCCATAGGCTATGGTTGCTACCTCGGACATAGCCATAGAGTTAATTGACCTGGCTAATCGCGATTTCGCGTGAAATTCAGCCTGATAGGCTAATCTGGGAGCCTGGGTAGCTTTCACCAAACTGCTCCATAGCACAGTCCGGTTTGAGTTTGCCAGCTGAGAAGGTGTTTAGCAAGTCTTCCCACAATTCTCCGGCTGAGGGGAGCAACGGAGATGTGGGATCTGCTTCCTTCAATTGAGGCATGGGTTCCCCCTTCTGGGCCGCTGGGATGGTAGACCTCGCGATCTTTGTCAGGAACGGGAGCGGGGTACTCTCATCCATTGTGAAAATGGTAAAGGGACTCTTAAAAGGTTGTATCTTGGTATTAGAACAATCCATGTCCTCTAAACACCTGAGCCATTCTCTCTGAGCCTGGTCTCGTGAATAGAGGACTGTCTCCTTTGGTACCCTATCATCCCGAACCATGGCTGAAGCTGTAAGCCTTGCGTAGCCTATGAACGGAGGCTGGAGGTCTTCCGGGTAGAACTCGAAGTCCTCTATCCTTCGAGTTCCAAATTCCGGTATAGAAATGAGACCGTCTTGGAAGGGGGCGTATGACGCTACTCTCCATGGATTGTTCATCGAGAACGGAGGTAGCGAGTCATACGGAGGAAGCTGAGATCCACTCGTATTGGATAAAGTGGAGGAGAGGCTAGAGGGGCTTCTCTCAGTCCGGCGATAATGGAGTCCTGGGAAGTAATCCTATCCGACAAACGAGAGATCATTTGTTCCATGCTACTTCTTTAGAGACCCACAACCAGGTCGCCCACCTGTTGCAACAGGCCAGCATTGGAGTCCAAGGCCGGAGCTGCTGCGGAGGTGGAGGGGTGGCTCTGAATCGGAACCAAGGGTAGCGGAACTGGTGACTCTGCCGGAGTGCGAGATCTCTCTCTGGAGGATTTACTCCTCGAGGACTAGAGCCGGAGCTAGAAGCTTTAGACCTGTCTGCTCCGGGATTCCAGCCGGAGACTTACGCGAGGAGGATGACGCCGAAGTCGTCTTCTTAGACGACGACGACGTCTTAGTCAAGGATTTCACTGCTTGACCCTTGACCTTAGGTCTAACCGAAGCGTCAGGAGGAGTATACAATTCATCACCTGTAAAGCCTTGGAAGGATGGAGAGGTTGCAGAGTAGAAGAAACAGTTACGCCCAAGGGTGACCCTTGGGTGTCCACCTTACTACCTCGACCAACAGGTCGTCAACACCTACCATAGGTTCCACATTAATATCTAAAGTCGCGACGTCTGTGGAGATATCCTGGTCTTGGTCAGTTAATGAGGCAGAGCCAGCTATTGTTGGATGAAGGCGATAGTCGGGGCCGCCTCTACTGGGTCGACGTATCCTGTCGCCTTGCCTCCGGGGAAGATTAACAGCGCCAACCGCTTCTCTAAGATGTAGGGCATACCCTTGGCGGCGTTCTTCCCAAACCGCCGACCCAGGCCCGCAGGGTTGCCAGTGCGGTATCCCTCACTGCCGGCGCCTGGAAGAGAGGGCGTAGATTAGATTTAAGAATCACTTAAAACTAAACAAACTTAAAGTATAACTTAAACTTAGATGCCTTACGTTAAAGTGAATTATGAAAACTTAAGCACTAAAACAGAAGCGGAGCAGCTACCGGAGATGAATACTTACCCCTTCTAAAAGCTGGCTCACCAGATCGTAACATATGGTACACGTCTCATGGTACCAGACCTGGATGTCCCCGTGCAGAGTCGCGCATGGAGCATGGGACCGGCAAACTTCGTGTCCACATGGGTCCTGAAGTGTGGCGGCGCATCCCGGATGCTCACAGTTGGTGGCCTGTAAGTGGAAGACACATGAATTATCTTAAAGAACATCACTTACAGGCTAAAGGACAGAAGAACTCCGTTGCATGCCGGAGCTCGGAAAAAATTTGGGCATAACCCCCCCCTGCTTCGCCTGAATAGGCTATAATCCCGGAGAGATCCGGTAAGACACGTAAGGGAGGGGGGGAAGGTTTAAGGTACTTAAGATAAACTTATAGTTAATCTAATAACACTTAAACCTAAAACTCAAACGAACCGGACCAAGTCCAGTGCGTAGCGGAGTGTAGTAACTCAGCAATACGGAAAGGTTAGCAGGGACCCACTGTATGTTCCGGTCCACTCTACTGGGTGGACTAACATCTTTCCGCTGGATGCCAGGACTCCGATCAGGAAAGGAGCCCTAGTAAGGTGGGAAAGAGCGAGAAGACATACAGGCTCGAGCGAACACGGAGCGACAAGGAAGCAACGGATGGGGGGAAAGGCCAGTACCCCCCACCACATTACCACCCGGCCGGACCGAGAAGCCGGAGAGGTCGAATCCAGTCTGGGTCTGTCCCGTCTCCCTGGCCCCTCCGCCTGGGGGGAGAGAGGGAAGCAGGCTCGGGTATGTGGAGCGAGCATGGGCAGACCGACCCACCCTCCCCCGACTCTATGAGAGCGGGAGGGGGGGGGAAGGTGACTGGGCAGGCGTTCTGGCTGTCTCGTGATCGCGTAGTGACCACGAGGCGGTAAGACCAAAAACAAACAAAACAACTAAGCCTAGGACAAACCAACTAATCAGAGAGATGCTATCGGGAAGCAACTGAACTGAAAAGCAGTAGCATAAAGGCCCACTGGGCCAAAACCAACTGATCAGAGATGCTATAGGGAAGCAACCGAACTGATGAGCGGTAGTATAGACTCAATGAGCCAGGACCTAGGCTAAGCCGACGCCTAACTAACCTAACCATAACAAAATACATGGTACAATTAAATAAAAATAAAAGAAAGAAAACAATATAGTAGGAGAAAAAATCCAGGAGTGTACGACTAAACCCGAAGGAAAGTCTACCACTCAAAGCTAGTCAGAGGCCGATACTAAGAGCCGGGACTAGGGTCTGGAAAGAAGAAGCCTACATAAGGTAAAAGACATGCATGCATGACAAACCTGAGTAGACAGTACCCTAAGTAAAACGGATAATTAATATAGAGCGTACATAGATAAGGGGATGTTCTCAGGTATGGGAGACCAAGAACGAACCCACCACGAGGCAGAACCATGCTGCCATGCTTCCGACCCAGAGTTCGTATTTATACCTAAAAAACGGCAAATACTGACTCAGGGCCGGAAAAAACCAACTAACCATAAATACTGAGTACTTAACTTAGCTGCTGCGATAGCTTGCACGCTCCATTAAAGATAAATCCAACGAAAGGGCACAAAAAACACAGAGAGAAAAATAGCACGTGTGACTCGTGTGCGCTAACTGAAAAGGATGGCCACCAGAGGCGCAGCAGTCGGCAGCATGGGATGGAGTAGTAGTAGTACGAGCTGCTCACTCTGTGGGGTCGGCTCTCCTCATGGAGGGTTTTTGTAGTGGGAGATTTCTATTGGCATTTGGCTCGTGGTAGTGGTCTCACTCGCCTAGTGTTCATACCGACACCCTCTTGGAGGGTGAGCGAGTCAGTTACACTGACCTTTTTCTTTATTTTATTTATTCTCTGGTATGTGTTAGTACATTTACCCTAGATATAGAAATTA
>NC_061092.1:47197437-47294187 GCF_015104395.2 Macrobrachium nipponense | reverse complement strand
GATATAGAAATTATCGTCTTAAGCCAACACGGGTGTATTTTGATCATCTTTTTGGACCAGATAACTGGTCGAGATTTCTAGTACTTAAAGCTGAAAATAAAATATCAACAGCAATACTAGAAAACAGATTATTGAACTATGTCCAACATAAGAAATGGAATGCTGATATATTAAAGAAAATGAATGGTTACTTCAGGTAACCCCACAAAAAAAACAGTCCACCACCTTTTTAAATATAAAATAAATAAATGGCACAAAAGTAACAATAATAAGTCATGAAACATTAAATTATATACAGGGCACAGTTATTTTACCCAACATTGAAGAACTACCCTTAAAACAATTGATTCTTGACTCCCTTAAGTTAAGATACAATAATATACATGATTTAGAAGTCTACTCAATTCCAAGTAGGAAAGATAAAAATAAACAAATTAATATTGCAAAAATAACATTTACAGGCCAAGATCTCCCACTCAAAATCAAAATTCTTGGACAAAATAGAGAAGTGCGTCCATTTATACCAAAACCACTTCAGTGCACTCAATGTTCAAAGTATGGGCACACATACAAAAAATGCCATAATAAAGCAGTATGCGCATTGGAAATGTAAATCTCCAAAATGTATTAACTGTAGACAATCCCATCATGCAAAATCTAAGGAATGCTCCTTTTATCAATACAACACAGAGCTCCAGTTGTTGATGAATAGAACAGGAATGTCAGTCAAAGAAGCTAGACTCAAGCTAAAAGTAAGAGTTAGTAATCCATCTAAAAGCCACTCTTTCGCAAATGTAACTAAAAATCTAAATATCGATCACATTAATAACAAACAACAAGATAATATAAGGGTACAAATTTATTTTCATATCAATAATGCTGAACCGCAAAACAAGCATGTTGATATATCCACCAGTACCACTACTAACATAGAAGATTCAGATATCCATGGAAAAGAACTTCCAATGGAAGAGGAGTCAAATAATAACAACAATCGAACTGACAAAAAGAAAAGAATACTGGAATGAACCCCGCCTAAGGGGAAAAAGGTGAATATTGAAAATTACAATAAATCCAAAGAAACTCCAACTAGACCAAGAGAACATTTTAAAAAAGATATTGTACTAACCTCATCAAAAGTGGAAATACACACACGTACCCTCAATCCCAATTAACCCTCTTACGCCGGAGCGGTAAATAAAAATTTGTCTCCCGTATGCCGGAGGGGTTTCGGAGTGAGCGCGGAAGCGGAAAAATTTTTTTTTTCAAAAAATCACAGCGCGCTTAGTTTTCAAGATTAAGAGTTCATTTTTGGCTCCTTTTTTTGTCATTACCTGAAGTTTAGTATGCAACCATCAGAAATGAAAAAAATTATCATTATCATATATAAATAATGCGATATATGATAGCGCAAAAACGAAATTTCATATATAATTGTATTCAAATCGCGCTGTGCGCAAAACGGTTAAAGGTAACAAGTTACTTTTTTTAGTTGTAATGTACACTAAATTGCAATCATTTTGGTATATAACACATTGTAAAACGATAAAAGCAACACAGAGAAAATTATATCACAAAATAATGCATGAATTCGTAACGCACGGACGTAAAAAAATGTTTTTTTCAAAAATTCACCATAAATCTAAATATTATCCTAGAGACTTCCAATTTCTTTCAAAATGAAGACAAATGATTGAATATTACTATACTGTAAGAGTATTAGCTTACAATTACAGTTTTCGACCGTATCTGACGAGTTAAAGTTGACCGAATGTCGAATTTTTTTATATATATATTTTTTATATGCAATTATTTTGGAAATAAGAAAAGCTACAACCTTCAAATATTTTTCGTTTTATTCTACATGAAATTGCGCACATTTTCATATATAAAACTATGAAATGCCTAATATGAAACGGAGCAAATATTCCGAGAATGGGAAGTACGCATTTCGGAGATTTGTGGCGGAGAATCCGCGCGCGGAGGGAAGGAAAGATTTTTTTTTAAATTCACCATAAATCTAAATATTTTGCTAGAGACTTCGAATTTGTTTCAAAATGAAGATAAATGACTGAATATTACTAGACTGTAAGAGTTTTAGCTTACAATTGCGTTTTTCGACCATTTCGGTAGAGTCAAAGTTGACCGAACATGGTTTTTTTTTTCTATTTATCGTGATTTATATACAAATATTTCAAAAATGAGAAAAGCTACAACCTTCAATTATTTTTTGTTGTATTCTACATGAAATTGCGCACATTTTCATATATAAAACTTTATGTAACGGCTAATTTAAAATGGTGCAAACATTACCACAATCGCACGTATGATTTTTTTGGAAGAGTTACCGCGCGGACGTAAAGAAAATGTTATTTTTTTCATAAATTCACCATAAATCAAAATATTGTGCTAGAGACTTCCAATTTATTGCAAAATGAAGGTAAATGCTTGAATATTACTAGAATACAAGCGTTTTAGCTTACAATTGCGTTTTTCTACCATTTTGGTAGAGTCAAGTTGACCGAAGGTTGAAATTTTGGCAATTATCGTTATTTATATGAAAATATCTCAAAACTGATAAAAGCTACAACCATGGGTTGTTTTTAGTTGTATTGTGCATGAAATTGCGCACATTTCCATATATAAAACTTTATATAACAGTTAATTTTAAAATGGTGCAAACATTACCACAATCGCATGTATGATTTTTTTCGGAAGAGTTACCGCGCGAACGTAAGGAAAAAGTTTTTTCATAAATTCACCATAAATCAAAATATTGTGCTAGAGACTTCCAATTAGTTGCAAAATTAAGGTAAATGATTGAATATTACTAAAATATAAGAGTTTTAGCTTACAATTGCGTTTTTCGACCATTTCGGTAGAGTCAAAGTTGACCGAAGGTTGAAATTTTGGCAATTATCATTATTTATATGGAAATATCTCAAAACTGATAAAAGCTACAATCACGAGTATTTTATTGTTGTATTTTACATAAAAATGCACACATTTTCATATACATATAATACTTCATGTAACGGCTAATTTACAATGGTACAAAAATTATGTCAAAGTGACGAAATAATTTCCGAGATGTGTCACAGATACTTTTTAGTGCGGCAAGAAAGAAATTCGCGCTTGCGCGCCTGCGTAACGATTGTAAACAAAACAACACCTTGATCCGTGAACTCCCAGCATCCCCCAAGGCGCGTGATTCAAAAGTTTTAGGCTGGTAGGCCTATAAGTATTTTTCCGCGAATTTTAAAAAACTTTTGTAAGTCGACGTAAAATACGTCCAGTCGGCACACGGGAGACAAAAAATGTTAGACGTAAAATACGTCCAGTCGGCGTAAGAGGGTTAAGTAAAATAAAACATATATGTATTGGGTCACAATTTTAACCGACTCAAAACTCGCCTTAAATCACTCTACAAAATGCCCTATAATATAAACATATTAAATAAAATAGTTATAGCAAATACAACATTAAGCCACTATTTAACAAATATACAGCCAAATTTAGAAAAACAGTAATACTAGCTGAAAAAATTGCATCATGGAAAGAATATGTCTCGAACATTTCTTCAAACACATCCACAAGGGATATCTGGCAAGAAATAAGGAAAATCAATGGAAAACATATAAGACCTCCAAGAAGTGCAATACATTTAAATGGAAAAATATACCATGATACTTATGAAATATCAAATATAATTGGAAACCATTTTGAAAACATCAGTGCTTACTCCAGCCTAAATATACATTTTCAAAATATCAGATTACAAAAACAAAATATTATACTCAATTTTTAAACATTTACATTTGAAGACCTGGAATATAATTATATTTTCAACATGGATGAACTAGATATGCCATCAACTCATGTCACCCCTCCGCACTAGGATATTTGAAATGATAGAAAAATTAGCTCCTATAGCTAAATCATATTTATTAAAATTTTATAATAGTATCTGGCTAAATCGTCTCTTTCCTGATAAATGGAAACATGCCATAATAATTCCAATAAATAAACCAGGAAAGCATACAAGTAATCCATCCAATTATAGACCAATATCCCTAACAAGCTGCCTATGCAAAATCTTAGAAAAAATGGTTAATGCACAGTTAACGTATGTAATACCCAAAGAATCCATTTTAACCCTTTAACGCTGATTGGATGTATTAAATGTCAACGAAAATTGTCTGTCGGGTGCTGAACCGACGTATGGTACGTCGACGAAAAAAAAAAGTTTTTTTTAAATTCGCGGAAAAATAGTTATAGGCCCTTAAACGCCTATTGGACGTATTTTACGTCGAGATAAATTGTCTTTTGGGTGCAGATTGGACATATTTTACGTCGACAGAGAAAAGTTTTGTAAAAATTCGCGGAAAAATACTTATAGGCCTACCAGCCGAAAACTTTTGAATCACACGCCTTGGGGGATGCTGGGAGTTCACGGATCAAGGTGTTTTGTTTACAATAGTTATGCAGGCGCGCAAGCGCGAATTTCTTTCTTATCGCACTAAAAAGTATCAGTGACACATCTCGGAAATTATTTCATCACTGACATAATTTTTGCACCATTTTATATTAGCCGTTACATGCAGTATTACATATGAAAATGTGCGCAATTTCATTTAGAATACAACTAAAAAATACTCATGATTGTAGCTTTTATCAGTTTTGAAATATTTTCATATAAATAATGATAAGTGCCAAAATTTCAACCTTTGGTCAATTTGACTCTACCGAAATGGTCAAAAAACGCAATTGTAAGCTAAAACTCTTATATTTTAGTAATATTCAATCATTTACCTTTATTTTGCAACTAATTGGAAGTCTAACACAATATTTCGATTTATGGTGGATTTATGAAAAAAACTTTTTCCTTACATCCACGCGGTAACTCTTCCAAAAAAATCATTGTCGTAATGTTTGCACCATTTTAAATTAGCCGTTTCATAAAGTTTTATATATGGAAATGTGTGCAGTTTCATGCACAATACAACTAAAAACAACCCATGGTTGTAGCTTTTATCAGTTTTGAAATATTTTCATATAAATGACAATAAGTGCCAAAATTTAAACCTTCGGTCAACTTTGACTCTACCGAAATGGTAGAAAAATGCAATTGTAAGCTAAAACTCTTATATTTTAGTAATATTCAATCATTTACCTTCATTTTATAACAAATTTTGATTAATGGTGAATTTATGAAAAAAAAAAACATTTTCCTTACGTCCGCGTGGTAACTCTTCTGAAAAAATCATGCATGCGATTGTCGTAATGTTTACACCATTTTAAATTAGCCATTACATAAAGTTTTACATATGAAAATGTGTGTAATTTCATGTAGAATACAACTAAAAATGATTGAAGGTTGTAGCTTTTCTCATTTTCGAAATATTTGCATATAAATCATGATAAATAGAAAAAAAACCATCTTCGGTCAACTTTGACTCTACCGAAATGGTCAAAAAACGCAATTGTAAGCTAAAAATCTTACAGTCTAGTAATATTCAGTCATTTATCCTCATTTTGAAAGAAATTTAAAGTCTCTAGCACAATATTTAGATTTATGGTGAATTAAAAAAAAAAAAAAAAAAGCTTTCCTTCCCTCTGCGCGCAGATTCTCCGCCCCAAATCTCCGAAATGCGTACGTCGCATTCTCGTAATATTTGCTCGAGTTTCATATAAGGCGTTTCATAGAGTTTTATATATGAAAATGTGCGCACTTTCCTGTAGAATACAACTAAAAATAATTGAAGGTTGTAACTTTTCTCATTTTTGAAATATTTGCATATAAAAAACATTCAACATTTGGTCAACTTTAACTCATCCGAAATGGTCGAAAACTGCAATTGTAAGCTAAAACTCTTACAGTATAGTAATATTCCATCATTTATCTTCATTTTGAAACAAATTGGAAGTCTCTAGAACAATATTTAGATTTATGTTGAATTTTTGAAAAAAAAAAAAACATTTTTTTACGTCCGCTTGTTACGAATTCATGCATCATTTTGTGATAATATTTTCTCTGTGTTGCTTTGATCGTTTTACAATGTGTTAGATACCAAAATGATTGCAATTTAGTGTACAATACAACGAAAAAGAAATTAACTCGTTAGCTTCAACAGCTTTGCTCACAGCGCGATTTGAATACAATTATATATGAAATTTTGTTTTCGCACTATCATATATCGCATTATTTATATATGATAATGATATTTTTTTTCATTTCTGATGGTTGCGTACTAAACTTCAGGCAATGACAAAAAAAAAAGGAGCCAAAAATGAACTCTTAATCTTGAAAACTAAGCACACTGTGATTTTTTGAAAAAATATTTTTTCTGCTTCGGTGCTCACTCCGAGACCCCCTTGGCATACGGGAGACGATTTTTATTATACCCCTTAGGCGTTTAAGGGCTTGGCGAAAATTTTTGAATCACGTGCCTGGGAGCTCACGGATCAAGCTGTTGTTTTGTTTACAATCGTTACCCAGGCGCGCAAGTGCGAATTTCTTTCTTTCTTGCACTAAAAAGCATCAGCAACACATCTTAGGAATTATTTCGTCACTTTGACATAATTTGTGAACCATTTTATATAAGCCGTTACATAGAGTTTTATATATGAAAATGTGCGCAATTTCATGTGGAATACAACGAAAAACAACTCATGGTTGTAGCTTTTATCAGTTTTGAAATATTTTCATATAAATAACGATAAGTGCCAAAATTTCAACCTTCGGTCAATTTTGACTACCGAAATGGTAAAAAAACGCAATAATTGTAAGCTAAAACTCTTATAATCTAGTAATATTCAATCATTTACCTTCATTTTACAACAAATTGGAAGTCTCTGGCACAATATTTCAATTTATGGTGAATTTATGAAAAAAAAACTTTTTCCTTACGTCCGTGCGGTAACACTTCCGAAAAAATCCTAAATTTGTTCGTCCGACTGTTGTAATATTTGCACAATTTTATATTAGCCACTCCATAAAGTTTTTTATATGGAAATGTGCGCAATTTCATGTAGAATACAACAAAAAAACAACCCATGGTTGTAGCTTTTATCAGTTTTGAAATTGTTTCATATAAATAACGATAAGTGCCAAAATATCAACCTTCAGTCAACTTTGACTCGACCGAAATGGTAAAAAAATGTAATTGTAAGCTAAAACTGTTACATTCTAGTAATATTCAATCATTTACCTTTAGTTTGCAATAAATTGGAAGTCTCTTGCACAATATTTTGATTTATGGTGAATTTATGAAAAAAAAAAAAAATTTCCTTACGTCCGCGCGGCAACTCTTCCGAAAAAAATTAAAAAATCAGTAATTTTTTTGTTCGATTTTCGTAATGTTTGCACCATTTTAAATTAGCCGTTACATTAAGTTTTATATATGAAAATGTGCACAATTTCATGTAGAATACAACTAAGAACAACCCATGGTTGTGGCTTATATCAGTTTTGAAATATTTTCATATAAATAACGATAAGTGCCAAAATTTCAACCTTTGCTCAACTTTAACTCGACCAAAATGGTAAAAAAAATGCAATTGTAAGCTAAAACTATTACATCCTAGTATTATTCATTCATTTACCTTTATTTTGCAACAAATTGGAAGTCTCTAGCACAATATTTTGATTTATGGTGAATTTATGAAAAAAACATTTTCCTTACGTCCGCGCGGTAACTTCCTAAAAAATATTAAATTTTTTCGTCCGATTATCGTAATGTTTGCACCATTTTATATTAGCCATTACATAAAGCTTTATATATGAAAATGTGCGCAATTTCATGTATAATACAACAAAAAACAATGCATGGTTGTAGCTTTTATCAGTTTTAAAATATTTTCATATAAATAACAATAAATAGAAAAAATGGTCGAAAACTGTAATTGTAAGCTACAACACTTACAATCTAGTAATATTCAATCAATTACCTTCATTTTGCAACAAACGGGAAGTCTAGCACAATATTTCGTTTTATGGTGAATTTTTGAAAAACTTTTTTTTTTACGTCTGCGCATTACGATGTCATGCATCTTATTGTGATAATATTTTCTCTGTGTTGCTTTGATCGTTTTACAATTTGTCATATACCAAAATCATCGCAATTTAGTGTACAATACAACAAAAAAATAATTAACCCATTAGCTTTAACCGTTTTGCTCACAGTGTGATTTGTATACAATTATCTGATGGTTGCATACTAAACTTCAGGCAATGACAAATAAAGGAGCCAAAAATCAACTCTTAATCTTGAAAATTAAGGGTGCTGTGATTTAAAAAAAAACCTTTTTTTCAGCTTCGGCGCTCACTCGCAAATGCCGCCGGCATACAGGAGACACTTTCGGAAATACCGGCTCGGCACTTAAAGGTTAACACCAACACAATCAAGGCCAATTGCTGGCAGATCAACCCTAGATCCCATAACACATTTAGAGGATCATATCAAAAAAGGCTTTGAACAAAAAAATTAACAGTAGCTATATTTTTTTATATATAAGAAAAGCGTATGACACAGCATGGAAACATAACATCATGCAAAAACTTCACTCCAAGGGATTAAGAGGCAACTTACCAATATTTAAGAACTTCTTAACAAACTGTAACCTATAAATTGGAAGAAGGAATCCCTCAAGGTAGCGTCCTGAGCTGTACATTGTTTGCTTTAGCAATTAATGACATTACTATAAATTTACCAAGTGGTGTAAAAAACAGTCTATAAATTTACCAAGTGGTGTAAAAAACAATTTATATGTTGGAGACTTTGCTATTTACTATATGAGTAGCAATTTGAGACATGCTCAAAGAGTTCTCAATACTGCCATTTCAAATATATGTACGTAGTTGGACAAATTCTGTTAGATTTAAATTTTCAAATGATAAAACAAAAGCAATACTATTCTACAAAGACAAAAGATGGCTGAAAAACCAAACAATCAAACTCACCTTTATAGCACTGAAATACAGTTTTGTACAAAAATCAAATATCTAGGAGTGATATTTGATAAACATTTAAATTGGAAAGAGCACATCAAATACATTAAAGTCAAGGGCATCAAAGCCCTTGCCCTATTGCAAAAGTTATTTTATTAATATATAGGGCAACAGTCTTATCCATAATAGATTACTGCTGTCCAATATATTCATCTGCCTCAGAATCTGCATTAAAAACTCTCGATACATTGCACCATGAAGGCATGCGATTGTGCACAGGAGCATTCCGATCGTCCCCAACAAGTTTGCTTCTGGTAGAGGCAGGTGTGTTGCCCTTGAAACATCACCGTAATTTAATAACAATACGAAGAGGTCTTTCATTACAAGCTGGATCATCTCCTGCAGCTGACTGATTTCAAAATTATAATCCAGAAACAGAAGTTCATAGTACTAGCCCTTTCCCAAAAAGAGCTAAATACCTGATGAACTTACATAATATAAATCCAATTTTTCACCCACTAATAGAATTGTCACCACCATGGATGTTAAAACAAATAAAAATATGTTCCTCCCTGTCTTACCTACCTAAAAGACAAATGACTAATACAGAAATGTACCGCCAACATGCTTTGGAGCAGGAGACAAATTCATGGTATATACAGATGGCTCCAAAAATAATATTGGAGTAGGAGCATCTGCATATTCAAAAAATATATTAATCAAAAGAAGCCTAACTTTAATATCATCAGTATTTACTGCTGAACTCACGGCCATACAAATGGCTCTGAGAAAAAAGCAAGTGTGTCTATTATTTTCAGTGACTCGCATAGTGCTATAGATGCTATAAGTCAGTATAAACCAGTAAACCAAATAGTACAAGAAATACAAATAAAAATTCTTCAACTCCTCCAATCAGGATTATCAATGGAAATATGTTGGATTCCAGCGCACATGGGAATGAAAGGAAATGAAAATGCAGACTCTGCTGCCAAATTAGCCTGCACTATCCCTCCAACAATTACACATTCCCCATTGTCAGACTGGATAACATCTGTCAAACCATTGATATACCAAGATTGGAAAAGAGAATGGTCCTTGGTGCCAACCACAAATAAGTTTAAAAGTATAAAAACTGAAGTGTATGCATGGAGGACATCTTCACAAAAAGAAAGATCAAGGGAGGTAGTCCTAACAAGGCTACGTATAGGACACACAAGATTCTCGCATGGTCACTTAATGTCGACCTCACATGCTGACCCAATGAAGTGTAATAGATGTCAAGCACCCATGACAGTGCAACATTTACTTGTTGAATGCCCAAATTGGACCCAACAAATATCAATTTATCTACGGAATTCAAAAATGAAAAATATTCTTGTAGAAAGCAAAGATTTTTCCATTAAAATCATAAATTTTTAAAATAAAACTGGTTTCTTAAATGAAGTCTAATTTTTTTTTCTTGGGACTAATCCCTGAGAATCAGCCTGTAAGAGTCTACTTAAGGCTCAGAAGTCTGGAAAAGCTAAGCCCTATTAATAATAATAATAATCTCCCCACTTCCGTACTTCTAATTCAAATCCCTTCCACAATCCCCTTCTCTAACCAACCAATTACAACCATGTTCCCCATCCTCACTACTTGTACTCACCCTCCTTACTTGTACTCACCCTCCCTCGATACTCAACTGGTCTGTCCCATCCAAAATACAAAAAAAAATTTAATTCCAAACAACTCAGCTATTGCTAACAACAATTTTTGCAACATTTCCTCTTCCCCACCTTGTTCCTCCATATACACCACTCCCTTCTGCACATCCCTCATCAACTTCACTTGCAACTCATTCGTACTACCGGGTAGTACCTTCAAGTCTTTCAATGCTGAAAACAAACATTCTTACACACTGTCATCCCCTTCAAACCTCTCTTTTACAACTAAACCCTCAGGTATACTACTCAGATTCCAGTCACTTTTCATGATACCGTTGCCCTTACCATGCATCCTAGACATCGTATCAGCAATCACATTTTTACTCCCTGGCACATACTCTAACCTAAAATCAAACTTACTAAAATCTTCAATCGTCCTGGCTAACCTAGCATTTACACTTTCCTTCTTGATCATATACACTAATGGCTGATGGTCCATCCTTTTGACAAATTTTACCCCATACAAAAACACTTTCAATACTTTAACACCAAACCTTCCGCTCAACTTTATTAAAAGCTTTACTCACATATGCAATTACTCTCAACGTTTCCTCCCCATTCATTGTATCAGTAGAGAGCTCAAGCTTACTCGCATCTTCACTATAATCTGGAAAAGCCAAAGTGACATCTCTAGCAGGCTCCTCTTTCAATCTCTCTAATGCTTCCACCATTCGCTCATCCCACCTCAGCTTAGTACAAATTTTCTTCCCTGTCCATTCAGTCAATGGCTTCCCCATACCCAAACAATCTCTAACAAACTTCCTCCCAAGCTCAATCAAACCCAAAATATCCTTTGACACACGCACTGTCCAGGATGTGGAAGCTCCCTTACTTTTTCCACAAACTTTTCACTCTTCCTTACGCCACTCTTACTTCTTTTCACTCTTCCTTACGCCACTCTTACTTCTTTTCACTCTTCCTTACGCCACTCTTACTTTATGGCCAAGAAATTCCACTTCCCCAGCTAACCATGTACATTTCTCAACCTTCACTTTCACTCCAACCTCTTCCAAGCACTCTAGCACCTTCTCAAGCAATTCACTCGCAATCAAAATAGTATTATCTATAAACACAGTCACCTTCCTTCTATCAAACCCAGCCAAAACTACATTCATTGCTCTTTTGAAGGCAGCAGGCGCATTAGCCAACCCAAATTCAAACGTTTAAACTGGTAGTGACTACCACTTGAAAAAGCTGTAACAGGCCTGCTCCCTTCCTCAAGAATCATCTGGTAATAGCCCCTTACCAGGTCTAATTTGGTAAATACTCTCATCCCATGCATCTTGTACACACAGTCAGACACCACATTCATTGGGGATCGCTCCTTAGCAGTCACTTCATTCACCCTTCTATAATGTACACACGTCCGCAGACTTCCATCCGGCTTACGTACAGGGACTATGGGGCTATTCCAGGCACCTTCACTCCTCTTTATCACTCCCACTCTCTCAAGTTCTTCACACTGCTCCTCAATCTCTCATTTAATAGGCGTGGAAAAGTGATGGGGACGCTGATATATGGGGATATCGTCTTCCAAAACTATTTTAAATTCAGAAAGCTTAGACTCCCAAAATCCTCATTTTCATGGCTCAACACACCCTACCTATTCCACAACATCCGCATCAATCGTTCCCTGTCATCATCACTAACATTTTCTCGACTCATCATACCTCCAACTATCACCTTCCTCCACACAACCTGTCATCACCTGCCATACCCTGATGTACCTCTTGTCATCTGCACTTACCAATGTGTATAACAACCCCACACAATCACCTTCACGTATACCCCGCACTTGCTTCTTCTTAGCACTCGGCAAGGAGGCCACAAAAACCTGAGGATGCTCTATGTCTAAGATCCCATCATACACATGCACACTTACTCTTACCAACTTACTCGCATTGACAACTTCAACTACATGTTCACACTTGTCACAGTTAGCAATCCCAAGACTATCTGGCCATGCAACTTTCGCACTAACCACTTCCCCGACCTCGCGTGGCACTTTACACATTCTTTTTGAACCAACGGCATCCCCTTCCATATCTTACTGTTTATCCCTCCGTCCCTATCCAAGTACAGCTCTCCACTTACATTCCCTCTCATATGCAATTCAGTCATATTCATGCTCGGACAGACCTCCACCCCACACTTCCTCAAGAACTTTTACCCTAACAACGTATCATATTTATCATTCATTCCCTCAATCACATGCAAGTCACTTTCATCCATCATTACCCTTTCGATATCTATCCTCTCACGCAACATTCCCACCACAGGCATACTTAAATTCCCTATTCCTTGTACCTCCCCTTTACACTTCCTAACCTCACACTCACTCTGCAACTTATCACATCCGTTCCATTTACACTGCACCTGGTATCAACCAAAGCAACCAAACACATCCCTTTGCACCAACATTCCATCTTCTTATGCCCTGGTTTCCCACACCTATAACACTTCTGCTCCCACTCACAGCTAACTGATCCTATCTCTCGTAGGTTTCACCATACTTACATTACTTGTCCTAAGGCTCCTATCAACCGCTTGCTCTGCCATTCACCTCGGCCCTTCTAAAACTGCTTCTCTATAACTTAAATTCAGGCACACACTCATTTACTTTGACCCTAATGCTAACACTTCTACTCGCTTTCATACACCTATCTAGCTCATAATCTTCCACTATCTGTAAGATGTTGTTTCACGTCAACCTTTCATTTGTCCATCGCATTTTCTCCTTATGCTTTAAATTTATAAACTCGTATACGCTCTTTGCTACAGTCGCCAACAACTTTCTCACTAACTCCTTACAATCTTTTATCCCTTCGTCCTAAACTTTTTTCTAGCTAATGTTTCCAACCTACATACATAGACAGAGACTCAAGGGCATTCAGCCTTGCCTCCTCAAAATCATTCCTCCTTCTATACCTAGCACTACTTTTTACCCTCCGAGCCTCTTCCATAATCTTAGGTTTAACACTTTCATATAATATGTCTCCCACACTCATCATTATCACATACATATTCAACAGAAATCCTGTCAAAAAGCTACCTAACTTTCTTACCCAAACTCTCTTGTTATCCCTATAGTTAGTCACACAATACTTCTCATACTCTAAAAAAAAAGTCCCCTACGTCCATACTACCATATTCTTCATACTTCTCACATTAAAGTACCTCTCATATACATCGCGTTTCGCACTTCCTGCTCAATCTCACTCTCACTTTCGCTACTTCCATTGTGACCTTTCTTACCCTCTTCTGAATAGTACAATGAATCTACTTCCATACTCACATCCATACTTTTAGACATACCTTTCTTACCCCTCCTCTTCCTACCTACTAATTCCCACTTACAACTATCTAAATCACACTCATCCTGCACCTTACTCTCAACTCTATTCTCATCTTCATTCATTCTCTTCTTATCTTGACCACCATCCTTACTAATCCTCTTCCCTTTAGCCCTTTCTTTACTCTCAACTCCCTTCTTACCCTTCTGCTCTGATCTATCCCTATTCTGTACGTTCTCTTTCTTTTCCTCATTTACCATATCCATATCACTTTCCTCACTCATATACTTTCATCCACTTGCTCTTTCACTCTCTTGATCACTCCTGGCCTGTCACAAGACCCAAGAGACCTACCTCCTACAGCTCCCATCTCCAAAAAAAACCCTTTCATTATTTCCTTCACCATCTCTTGCACATTACTCATCATCGATCCCAACTTTTCATCCATCTTTTCAACCATCTGCTGTTCCGTTCCTTTCACTTCTTTCATTTCCACTTTCGCACTCCTTAGCATTCCTCACATTTCCTCTAACTCGCTCTTCAGCTTCTCACACTACCCTTAACCTCTTCCTTCAACGTCTCCACTTCAGTCAAACCTTGCATACTCATTTTCTTCACCAATCACACAACTCGCTACACCAATTGTCCTGCAGCTGCCACACCAGAAGTCCCTGTTCGGGCACCAAAATAATGTGGCGGAATCACAATAAAAAAACTAAAGCAACAAGATTGCCCCACATTTACTTTATCAACATGGCTGACAAAAATGTTCCCCCAGCCACACTTTCCCCTTTACATTACTATTACACAGGACAATTGGCTTAACAAGACATAGAACACACAAAACACAAACACATGCACTCAACTCGGACTCGAGACACTCAGGGTGAGACGTTGTGCCATCCACTGGATACAGTTTTCATGACACAACTGCTGAATTCAACACACAAAGACAGTCAAGCACCAAAACCATTCAAGAACTTCAAAAAACAACACAACAATCACTACACAAACAAATACCAACCACTCGAAAACAACAACAAATCATACAACAACTCAAAAAACACAACTCACTGCACAAACAACATCAACAACAACTTGACAAATCAATACACAAACCACTGCCAACACTTTTTCCAACAAACAACTCACAAGCATTAAAACGCAAAATCAAATACTGTACAACAGACACTCTTCAGCTCAACAACATCCAGACAGACACACGCACAACAACTGACCATCAATAGACTCTGCCTTATTTCTGTCCAAAAAACTGCCATACTTGATTGATTGCCAAACACAGACTGGTCATCACAGACTGACTTGCAACCGAATCTGCAGGCGAATGCAACCACCCACCAACAAGCAATTCACTCACTAACCCATACGAACACAAACAACCTAACGAGACAACAACCAAATAACCAGTCTCTCTCTCTCTCTCTCTCTCTCTCTCTCTCTCTCTCTCTCTCTCTCTCTCTCTCTCTCTCTCTCTCTCTCTCTCTCTCTCATATAACTCCTCCATATCCAAACAATTAATTTGATCATGAACATTTTCATTTTGAACCTTTCTCTTAGTGCATTGTATTACATAGTTCACAAATTTCAGAAATGAGCCATTTGATGAATGGTATATTTATTTTTTTTTTACTACTTTCAGGTGAATTCTGAAGCTACTGGGGATTTACATGTGATCACTGTTCCAATGGGTAGGACTCAGAGCCAATCTCGGACACCTGGCACATCAGCAGCATCGCAGGGTAAGCCACCAGATTATTTCTTGGTTACAGAAAAACCCCCAAGCTATGAGGAAGCAATGTCAATGCTTCCCAAGTATGCTGCTACTCATTCAGGATCATTACAGCTCAACACAGAAGGTGGCTTAGAAGATTTTTTGGCACCACATCAGGTGCCCGAATCTTATCCCGAGGGTGCTACAGGGGGTTGCATATCTCACACAAATCCCAGACGTGAGAGTGCCTCACCCCCTCCAGCCTATTCAAGTCAGTTGTCACTCTGTGCATCTCCTTCCACAAGTGGAAACAGCAATAATGCTACTCCACCTCTTTCTAATAGCACCAGTGGCCTTCATAATGTCCAGTCTTTTGAGGCGCAAGATACCAGGGCCTCAACGATAAATGTTGACCAGAGTGATGGCATCAGAAATGATATGGAGAAAACAGAAGAAAAAGACCCTAAAATTGAGAAAGCAATCATAAAGAAGTCTGAAGAAAAATGAAGATGGAACGTAATTTAGATCTGAGTTTTGAAGGTACAGGTTTCCTTAAAATTAGTCATATGTACTATTTAGTTTTGTAGATGCCGGATATTTAAATTGATAAGCTGTTAAGCATTCTCTTCACAATATGGTTTAGTTTGCCTACCTTTTGTAGACTGCATGATGAGGGCTTTCATTGTTTTATCTGTTATTGATAGAAACCATTTAGTACTTAGAAGTCTAAGAAAATTCTTGTGAACATCACTGCTGCAATCAATCTCCAGTACAGTGTATTACATGCAATATGCATTGTCAGGAACAAAGATGACAAGTGCAGTTCAGTAGAGTGTAATACATAGCACAAATCATGACTACCTTGACAGTCCTTTGTAGTTAATGTAAATAGACCATTTTAGGCCATGTTGTTATTCTGCAGGTATATTAATCCTCTCAAAAAGAAGAAAAGTGTTAAGTTTTTGGCATGCAGTGACACAACTTGTACAATACATTTCAAAGAGTGCCCATTTGGTTCTCATATATATGACATACAAATGTTGTGTACATTGTCTTGGTACATATTATTTTAAGGGTTTTGTATATTAAAAAATACTCTACTTATTTAAAAAATTTCCAATAGTAGCATATACTTGACTAAACTTATTTTTTTACAAGCATGCTGCTTGTTTTTTTTTCATTCACCAGATAGACTCTTAACATTTAGACCATAAATGCAAATTGATTTTCACAAATTTGTCATTTTTATCAAAATTTACAAGTATGTATCTATTTTCTATATGCCATAGTAAATTTGTGTTTGATTTTGCTTTTGTAAGTAGAGTGGGTTGTTTGAAATGAAAGAATATAATAGGGTTATGTGGATGCTTTTGGAAACGACTGGTCTGATCAATGAATTTTGGTAACAAGGTGTTCAATCTGGCAAGTTACTGTATGGGTGTGGGGAGAGCCACTCATGCATAAAGATGTCCTGGTTATGATAAAGTATGTGCCTGTTTTATGTCTGGGGTCACCATTGACATTCATTCTTTGTGTTTGTCTTGAAGTGAGGAGTTCAATGTCTGTGACTTGTGCATGTGTGTGTCTTGGTTTCCTGCCAAGTGGGACAGACATGGTTTGAGGAGAAATAAGTGTTTTCTGAGTGAGATACACTGCTGCTATCACCCCTTCCCCAAAGTGCCTATTCCAACCACATCTTTATGGCTGCAGAAGGTATATGCAGACTGAATGATGATCAAGCTGTTCATGCCAAGCATAGTGCTGAAACCTGAAACACCCCTCCCCCAGCTTTGGTAAACCTCCCCTAAATAGCATGATGTCAAGATGACCCCAAGAGATAAAATTACTTTTTGAAGTCTTTGAGGCTTTCCCTGAGCATTACAGGGAGTTATCCTTGTTCACCTTCTTTGAACAATTATTTTTGGCCAAAAGTCTTCAAGGTCCCATTACACTGGCTTTTGTTCCCCTACAAGATTTTGTTGGTGAAATTCCATATGTTTCTGCTGCTCCTACTCTCCTTCTGTAGCTGCTTTGACAGTTCCTGTTGCTGTCCTTTTATTGATATAAATTTGCCTTTACTGAGGTCATTGTGGAGGTTGAGGGCGGATGTCCAGGAACCATGCTCAATGTTCATTCTCCTCCTCAACTTCCTCCTCCCTCATCCTCTCCAGACCATAGGAAGCCCAGAAAGAAGGCCTGAAAGGCAGCCCTTTGTAACAAGGCTAAGAAGTCTTCTAATGGCTGTCACCCCTCTTTTTGGGTATGACCAGAACCTTGACACCCATTTGGAGGGGGAGGTGATGGCAATGCAGGTGCTTCAGTTTATGAGTGCTCATGACTAATCTTTGTCATGAGAGTATGTCCATATACATTTTCCAGTGCACAACTTGGTCGCTCTTAATCACTTATGTTTCCTTAGCAGAAATGTGCGGAGAAAAAGCCACACTCTCCTGGACTCAGGATTTCACAGCCTTATGGGGCTATCACAGCCAGTCCTGGGTCGCCCTTGCAATCAGTTTGTTGACTGTTGTAGGAATAACCGTACTCTTGTGCTCACCAATGGTTCTTTCTAGTAGGATACGTTGGAGTTTGCGCTAGCTGGTGCCACCCTAGCCCATGCACAGCTTGGATCAAATCTACCTGGGGCAGGCAGTGTGTGCACTCTTGTTTGCAGTGTTCAGGGTGTAGGGCCAGCCTGGCTTGTTCTGTTCCGTTGGTATGGAATAATGTTAGTATTGATGATTTCATTCAGTTACCTTGTTATCTTTGGATTGTTACTAAGTATCTGGGTCCTTTCCAGGGTATTTATCCTGATTCCCAGATCAGAAGTCAGGTCAGGTTGCTGTCTCCTGTTTTGATGGAGGCCCCAGCTCACCTGGCAACAGATTGTACCAGATCTGACTGTCCATAGACCACTTGAAGATCATGCTAGAGAGGCAATTTGGTGAGATCACTGGATTCATTTGTGATTGCAACAATCTCGTGGGAGAATCCAGGGTGACCATTGACACTCAGTGTCCTCCAGAGATTATACTTTGAGAGAGTGAAATCCCACATTGTCCTTTTAGTTGTCCTGGCCCCCATTTGCAAATCTCTTTTTCCTCCTTTGACATGACAGTGAAAATACTGCATCCCAGAGGAGGCTGAGACTTGCTCTTTGTAAAAGGACCCTGTAATTTGTAGGCTGACAAACAACCCAGGGTTAGAAAGGCTTTGGGTAGAGAGGTATCTTTCTATGTTTCAGAAGCAGGAGTCATGGAGTTAGTTGCCATGGCATTGTCCCAGACAACTTTGCTGTTAGACTTGTCGCGAAACATAATGGCAGACTTTGATTTTTCAGGAGCCTCCTAGAAAGAGAAGGTAAAGTTTCAGAGGTAATTGGCAGTAGATTGAAGGATGTAAACATTCTTCTCACACCAGTTTGCAAGCTGGTGGGCTTACCTTGTCTTGAAAAGGCTTGAAGGTGTTCATGGTAATTTTTGAAAATAGTAAGACTGAGGTCAGTCTTTCTAGCCCTTCACCTTTTTGCCCTGGCTTGAATTAGAAAAGGAGAGAAAGGGAAGACAAGAAAAGATTACTGGAGTTAGCATTCCTCCTCACCCACTGCTGTTAGTTGGGGGATAACTGTTATGCTACTGGGCAACATGGCAGAAGTAGTCTGTGTTCTTTCGGATGGCTACAGACTTCTGTGAAAGGATCATTATCCTCCCCTTTCTCAAACATTGATCCCATTTCCTGCTTATTCTCTAGGCCCGTCAAAACTTCATGCATGGTTAATAGAGAGGCTTATCAAAACTTCATGCATGGTTAATGGAGAGGCTTATCAAAACTTTATGCATGGTTAATGGAGATTCTGAGAGGGCTGGGGAAAATATGGTCTTAGATGACTACAGTAATACCCTGGCCTTACACAAGGTTAGGTTCGCGACATCCTTGCATAAGGGAAATTTTTGTGTAAGTTTGGCACACTCTTAAAATGCTAATAAATGCTTACTTCTAGAGTTCGAACACTAAATGTGACCCTAATCATGCTCCCTATGAATTAAGCTAACGTTTAAATGAAATTAGAGTTACTATTTTCATTTAAAAGTTATCTTAATACATTACCCTTAGAAATAGAAATAAATGTTTGGTAAAAATTATAGGTGTGTGTGTGTGTGTGTGAAGATTGCATACGTACAGCCCTCAGTTAACAGCAGGGGTTCCATTCCCAGCCGATGCTGCTAACCAAAAATCAGCAATAACAGCACTAAAAACCTGGTTAACGGTGCCGCTAACCAATATCAGCTCCGTTAACCAGAGATTGGCGCTGTTGTTAACTAGAGATTGGCACTGCTAACCAGAGATCGGCACCAAAAATCCAGTTAACAGCGTCGCTAGACGAACGCTGTAACAACAGATATCTGTTAACTGATACCGCTGTTAACCAAGGGCCTGTACTATTTCTCTGACCGATCTTTTTTTAGAAGTCTTCTCAACCTCTTTTAAGAAATTCTTTATTCTGTCTCTCTTTGCTCTGAATTTCCTTTTCATGAACAATGTTTTAGAACGGCACAATTGCTGTTCAAGACAGTAAAGATAAAATTAGATAAATTGGAAATTATCTATGTACTGCTAAAACACACACACACACACACACAGAAACATTAACCACTAAAGGCACCATTCTCATTACCTATCACAATAACTTAACATATTTGGCAGCTTTGGCTTGAGCTTCTCTGGGAGTTAAAAACAAAAGATGAGGAGAAAGAATATTTTCATATGTATTTTGTAATTACAGTTATAGCGTCTAGTTTTTCTAGATTCCTTTTCAGGGATCTTGGGATCGTGCCTAGTGCTCCTATGATTATGGGTACGATTTCCACTGGCATATCCCATATTCTTCTTATTTCTATTTTCAGATCTTGATACTTATCCATTTTTTCCCTCTCTTTCTCTTCAACTCTGGTGTCCCATGGTATTGCGACATCAATGAGTGATACTTTCTTCTTGACTTTGTCAATCAACGTCACATCTGGTTTATTTGTACGTATCACTATCCGTTCTGATACCATAGTCCCAGAGGATCTTTGCCTGATCGTTTTCTATCATTCCCTCTGGTTGGTGCTCGTACCACTTTTTATTGCAAGGTAGCTGATGTTTCTTGCACAGGCTCCAGTGGAGGGCTTTTGCCACTGAATCATGCCTCTTTTTGTACTGGTTCTGTGCAAGTGTCGGGCATTCGCTTGCTATGTGGTTTATGGTTTCATTTTTCGTATTGCACTTCCTACATATGTGAGAGATGTTATTTCCATCTTATCGTTCTTTGAATATATCTGGTTCTTAGGGCCTGATCTTGTGCCGCTGTTATCATTCCTTCAGTTTCCTTCTTTAGCTCTCCCCTCTGTAGCCATTGCCATGTGTCATCGCTGGCTAGTTCTTTAGTCTGTCTCGTGTATTGTCCATGCATTGGTTTGTTGTGCCAGTCCTCTTTTCAGTCTGTCATTCTCCTGTCTCTCTATATTTCTGGGTCTTCGTCTACTTTTATTATTCCTTCTTCCCATGCACTCTTTAGCCACTCATCTTCACTGGTTTTCAGATATTGCCCCAGTACTCTGTTTTCGATGTTGAAGCAGTCCTCTATACTTAGTAGTCCTCTCCCTCCTTCCTTTTGTGTTATGTATAGTCTGTCCGTATTTGCTCTTGGGTGTAGTGCTTTGTGTATTGTCATTTGTTTCCTGGTTTTCTGATCTATGCTGCGGAGTTCTGCCTTCATCCATTCCACTATTCCTGCGCTGTATCTGATTACTGGCACTGCCCATGTGTTTATGGCTTTTATCATATTTCCGGCATTGAGTTTTGACTTGAGTATCACCTTGAGTCTCTGCATATATTCTTTCCTGATCGTGTCCTTCATCTCTTGGTGTTTTATATCCCCTCCTTCCATTATTCCCAGGTATTTGTATCCTGTCTCATCGATGTGTTTGATGTTGCTCCCATCTGGTAGCTTTATCCCTTCAGTTCTCGTTACTTTGCCTTTTTGTATGTTGACTAAGGCGCATTTTTTATTCCAAACTCCATCCTGATGTCCCCAGATACAATCCTTACAGTCTGGATTAGGGTATCTATTTCCTTGATGCTCTTACCATACAGCTTGATGTCGTCCATGAACATCAGATGGTTAATTCTGTTGCCTTTTTTCTTGAGTTGGTACCCGGCATCCATCTTCTGTAGTACTTTTGTCATGGGAATCATGGCTACTACGAAGAGTAGTGGAGACAGTGAGTCGCCCTGGAAGATCCCTCTCCTGATATTAACCTCTGCTAGTCTTATTCCAGAGCTTGTAAGTATTGTATTCCAGTTGCGCATTGTATATTTGAGGAAGCTGATGGTGTTTTCCTCTGCCCCATATATTTTCAGGCATTCTATTAGCCATGTGTGTGGTATCATGTCGAAGGCTTTCTTATAGTCTATCCATGCCATGCTTAGGTTGGTTTTCCTTCTCCTACTGTTCTTCATTACCATTTTGTCTATCAGGAGCTGGTCTTGTGCCCCTACACTTCCTTCTGCAGCCTTTCTGTTGGTGGGGGATGGTGTTTGTCTCCTCTAGGTAATTGTATAGCCTTTCACTGATGATACCTGTTAGTAACTTCCACATTATTGGTAGGCAGGTGATAGGCCTGTAGTTACTGGCTATATTTCCCTTACTCTTGTCTTTTTGTACTAAGGATGTTCTTTCTGTGGTCATCCATTTGGGTGCATGGTGATTTGAGATACAATGCTGGAGTTGTTCTGCTATTCGTGGGTGTAGGGCCTTGAAGTTTTTGAGCCAGTATTATTATTATTATTATTTCTGTTAAAAATAATGGCTGATTCAGCTGCATTAATTTTATACAGGACTTTCTCAAGTCTCCTTATTGTTGATTTTTCAGTATTGCTTAGATTGGCAAGCAATGTGCCAATGGGGGACATGTCAAAAAACAGTGGATTCAAGGGACAATTATTCTGCATGAGAAATACATCAGAGAAATTAAAGATAAAATAAGAGAAAGAGAGATTGCACAAAGCAATGAATCTACACCCAACACCAGAAGAAGCAAGCAGGCATAAAGAACTTTGTAGAATGGTTGATAAATTAGTAAGAAATGCAGAGATAAATGGGGATAAGAAAGTTGTTGCATCAGTTTTTAAGGAAAACCCTTAAGAATTCTTTGCTATGTTAATAATAGAAAGCCAATAAAAAATAGCATACGTTCCCTAAGTATCAAAGGGCGAAACCTAGTGAACATATACTTTGAAAAAGCAGAATTACTGAATAAGTTTTTTACTAGTGTTAAGTTTTTTTTCACAATTAAAGCCACTACCTCAATCTCTGAACCAGCTATTAAATAAGGGACAGAACCACTTGACAAAATTATATTTACAGAAGAAGACATTAAAAACAAAATAGAAAAACTAAACAAGTTCAAATCTCCTGGGCCCGGATGGGATTTATCCAAGATTAATTAGAGAGTTAAAAGAGGAGATAGCTCCTCACTTACATAAACTCTACAGAAAAATGGCATAACGACGAAAGGCACCTAGAGGATGGAAACTAGGTAATGTCCCCCAGTAGACAAAAATGGTCCAAGAGAAGAACCAGGAAATTATAGACCAGTCTGTCTAATGTCAGTCCCTTGTAAGATTTTTGAGTCCATAACTGCAGACCAATTGTGGATCACATTGATAGAAACAACCTGTTGTTAAACAGTCAACACAGCTTCAGGCAAAACAGATCCTGTCTATCAAACCTCTTGGAGTTTTTCCATAACATGCTTGGTATTTATGAAAGTAGTAGAGCAACAGATATACTCTACTTAATTTCCAAAAGGCCTTTGACAAAGTTCCACACAAGAAACTAATGACAAAAGTTAGAGCTTTATGAATTGTAGTAGAAACATCCAATTGGATCGAAGACTGGCTAACTAATAGAAAACAGTCATCATAAACTGTGAAGAATCAGAGTGGGCAGATGTGACAAGCAGAGCTCTTCAGGGTTCTGTCCTTGGCCTGCTCTTATTTTTGTTTATATTAATGACATTGATGTAGGATTAACTATCACTGATGTAGGATTAACTAGAAGGATAGCCAAATTTGCAGATGACACCAAACTAGGTGTAAATGCAGCTGACCCAAAGTCAGTTGAAAGTTTAAGAAATGATCTAAAGAAAATAGGATAGTGGTAAAAAAGATGGCAAATGCATTTTAACTTGGATAAATGTAAAGTGTTACAAATAGGAACAAACAACCCTCATGCCAACTACATACATGCTGCTTGGCAATGACATAAATAGTGTATGTAGAACAAGAAGAGGACCTTGGAGTCATTATTACCAAGGACTTAAAATCCATAAAACAGTGCATAAAAGCTGAAAAGAATGCACAGAAACTAGTGGGATACATGGAGGGGCAGTTCAAATACAGAAACAAGGAAACGGTGCTGCAGTTCTACACATCAATAGTTGGACCTCATCTTGAATATGCAGTACAGTTTTGGTCACCAGCACTAAGAAAAGATATAAATAGAAGGGTTACAAGCAAGAGCCACGAAGTTAATTCCATCCATCAGGCAAATAGGTTACCAAAGGTGACAGAGAGCCTGAACATGTATGAAATACCAGCAGGGTGCAGCGGGGTGTTGATTTTTGGTTGGCTGTGCACTCAAGACTGTCTGCTATTGGCTGCTTACTCACTGTCTCAAGACAGTTGCTGTGATGATTTCTCTGGTGTAGCCTTGATGATCGTCTCAGCACTTGGGTAACGTCATGAGGAGCTGCATTTCTATTGGCTCTTCACTCTATGACGGCATTCGTGGTGTTGTCGCGTGTTTCTTTTTCCTTCATGTGGGGGGGGGGGGGGGCATCTTCGGGAATATTGACGGTATTATTGCTGGTATTATTTGTTATTACCATTGGTACTGAGTCAGATTCCGCCTTAAACTCATGGGAAAGAAGGAAGGCTTCTTGCATTCTGTTCAGAAAGGTCTTATTTTTTTTTTTTTTTCCCAAAATGAACAGCGCTTCCAGCAAGTGCAGACTTCTTGGGTCAGGGGCACTTCCAAGGATTGTATTATTGTTGACAGTACTATCCTGGGAAGGAGTCTGGTTGTGGCTGGTGAGGGTGTGGCACTAAATGGCACCCTCCTGAGCATGACACAAGATTTTCTTTGCAAGTTGTATTGTAGTCATTCCAATATAAGGTCTGGGGTTTCTTGCGGCGGTGGTGGTGCAGCTTTGTCAGAGTACCATTTGTCAAGTTCTCTTTTGATTACGTTACAAGGCCTTCATGCACTCTTAAGTATTGAGAGGAGGAAGAAGCTATAAAGAAAATTTTGGAGCATGTCATTTCAACAGTGGAGGGCATGAAGATAAGCCTTGTTATTTATTAAAAGAACAGGAGAATGCATGACCTTATTGTGTGGAATACCTTCCCCACCTGCATGAGAACCCTTGAAGAAAACCAACGTAGTCCACCAATACCAATGCCCCTTCTGTGGATGGCCCTGAACTTAGAGTGGAATGACTACGATGCAACTTACAAAGAGATTCTTGTGTTCATGTGGAGGAGGGTGCCATTAAGTGTCACACCATCACCAGCTACAACCAAATTCCTTCCCAGGATAGTATTATCAATAATACTACGATCCTTGAAAGCGCCCCTGACCCAAGACACCTGCGCTGGATGGAAGCGCTATTCATTTTGGAAAAAAAGCCCTCCCTGAACATGACACAAGAAGCCTTCTTCCTTCCCAAGAACTTAGGCGGAACCTGACCCAAGGACCAATTCCTCAAGATGACACCCCAATGAAAGAAACACCGACGACAACACCAGGAATGACGTCATAGAGTGAAGAGCCAATGAAAATGCAGCTCTCCATAACGTCAACTGAGTGCCGAGATTATTCATCAAGGCTACACCAGAGAAACCATCAACTCCAGAAACTGTTTTGAGGTAGCGAGTCACCAGCCAATAACAGACAGTCGTGAGCATGCAGCCAATCAAAAATCAGCATCAGTCTAACTCTAACCTTCGCATGGAAGATGATCAGCAAAGCCTGAGTCGAAACATTGCGAGAACATAGGAAGAAAGAGTAAGAAATCGCAAGAGAGAGAGAGAGAGTAACCAGATTTATGTATTTCTCATGTAGGATAATAATTGTCCCTTGAATCCACTGTTTTTAACATGTCCTCCATTGGCACATTGCTTGCTAGTCAAAGCAATACTCAAAAATCAACTGTAAGGAGACTTGAGAAAGTCCTGTATGAAAGTAATGGAGCTGAATCATCCATTATTTTCAGCAGAAGTTGTTTAAAAGAATGTTTACTTCCCAACTATATTATTATTATTGTTTGAAAATATTTTTAAACATATTCATATATCATAAAAATTATCTCATCTCAGCAAGAGAGAGAGAGAGAGAGAGAGAGGAGTTGTCCTTACTTAAAAGTGAAATGGAAAGGTTATTTTATTTCTTTAAAATAACAATCACATGAATTTTGTAATTATAGTGTTATTATTATTACATTACTATTATTATTGTTTGGGAAGGATACCCTCTCTTAAGCATGTTTTGTTAAAAATGGTTGCTGCTTCAGCACTATTAATCCTGTAAAGAGTCTTCTCTATTTTTCTGACGACAGATTTCTCTCTGTTGCTTAGATTGGCGAGCAGCGTGCCAAAGGGCTTGGTAAAATTGAAGTCATTTTTGGTGTTTTATTATTTAATTCTTATACTAACAGTGTTGCTTATACAATGCCTCTCTCTCTCTCTCTCTCTCTCTCTCTCTCTCTCTCTCTCTCTCTCTCTCTCTCTCTCTCTCTCTCTCTCTCTCTCTCTCTCTCTCCCTAATGCAATGTTTCATGCAGATCTATAGGACATTTTCCAGCGGTGACTGGTGAGGGACTGAATTCTAGTGGCGAGTCCTTCTCATTTTAACCTGGTGGTGTGGGCTCTCAAGTGTGGCTAGGGAACCTGTAGGGCAGGTCGAATTTTCATTGGTTCCTGTGAAGGTGACTCATACGGCAAGCATTTTGAATCTGCGTGGACCTCCTGAGGCGGGCGACATCACTCAGGTATTTCTTGGGCGCTGGTGCTCTCGTTGGGTGGGAGGGGCGTAGTCCTCATACACGTCTAGGAGGTGCAGACGTCATGGGTTGGGGGCTCTTCCAATGACTTTTGTATTTCTGATAATGTTGTCTCTCTTGATAGTCTGTTGTTGTGCTGCAAGGGCGTACTGGCTGATGGTTCCCTCCTGGGCGTGGCAGGAAATCCTCTTCGACAGGCGCATCGTCATCATACCAATGTAAATCCCAGGGCATCCTTGGGTGGAGCATACGTATTGGTAGATGATGTTGGTCTGCTTCAGGGGGTCTCCTATGGGTGGGGCAGGGTTGTTCCTCATAAGGAGGTCCCTAGTATACTGATTCTTGTAATAAATAATGAGGGACACTCGCTTCCCTTCCTCTGTAGGGCGGACGTGATCCTCTTTTATTTTCTTAATGGCTGTTTCTTCGTCCTTGTATTGCTGGTGCATGAAGGATTTGTAAAACAGTTTTATATACTCCGTGGGTGGAATAATCTTGTTCTTTTCCTCCATCGTGTACCATTTGTCGAGGGCGTCTTGTATTTCTCAGTTGACAAATTTATTGGAGTACCCATTACTGATCAGCATGTGGGAGACTTGGTCGAGTTCGAGGTGCGTGTCCTGCCGCATCGAACAGTGCGAGAGGGTCCTCCTGATGAAGGCCCTGACGGTGGTGGTCTTGAACCGCGCAGGACACACGCTATCTCCGTAAAGACATAATCTGAGGTTCATAGCCTTAGTATAGACGGTCACGGTAAGTTTCTTCACTGGTGAAGTTGAATGAGTTGTGACGCAGGAACTGCTGCCTAAGCACTTTTACCTTATCCTCGGAGTTGGCTTGCACAAAGATATTATCTAAGTATCGTCCATATCTGCTGGGACATCTGTGTTGGGAGAAGACCCTTTCTTCCACTTTGCCCGTATAGAAGTTAGCGAAGAGGACTCCCAAGGGGGACCCCATCGCTACACCGTCCCTCTGGCGGTACATCTGTCCTCAGTGGGTGATGAAAGGGGTCCCTTCATGCAGATATCCAGCAGGGTTCTTAATGAGTCTTTGGGAATGTTTGGTGATCTCATTTCGGAATTCCTATATACCTGCTCCATGAAGATCCTTATTGTCACATTGACTGGGACGTTGATGAATAGGGACTCAGCATCTAAGAACGCCATGGTTCCTGCACCGGAGGAGTCATGGATCTTCTCCAAAAATTCCACCAATGAGGTGAGGCAGTACTTAGAGGGGAAATAGGGAATAAGAATTTTATGAAATCGTTTAGCCAAGGCATAAGTCGGGGCGGGCGTTTGGTTGATGATCGGGCATACGGGGCTGCCTTCCGTGGGTCTTCACATTCCTGTAGAGGTAGCTGAGGCTGTAGTCTCCTTGGATGGGTGGGAGGTGTGTAGCATTTGTAGCGGCATGTGATGTCCTCCATAGGGCTCCTTGTAAGCCTCTCAAACTTGGAGGCGTCAGACAAGATGGCGTCAAGTTTCTCAAAGTATTCCGAGGTACTGATGAGCACGGACGTGGCTGTCTTGTCTGCATGTCTTACAGTGATATCTTCTCTCTTCTTCAGATATGCAGCAGTTTCTTTCATCTCTCTGTAGTAAATTCCACTTGAGTATGACCCCTTGTCTGTAAGGGCCTATAGCAGAAGAGGTTGAAGGGCATCCGTCGTTCTCAGGATCTTCTTGGCTTCCAACTGCTGGATCAAGTTGAGGAGCAGCTCGATCTCCAGGCGTTTCTCGTGCTGCTTCGGCTTCGACATGAAGTGGCAGTTCAATAGGTCGTCTTGTTCAGGGGTGGGCTGGTATGTAGTGAGGTTAATATATGTACCTCTGAGTCTTCTCCTAGATGTGTAGCTTCCCACCATTGAGGCCGTTACGTTTGCGGGTTATGCCCCTAACCCAGTCACACATGTCTTCCTCGCTCAGGTGGGTGAGGAGTGCGCTGATTTCTTCATAGGTGAAGGGTTGGTGGTGGTGGTGGTCCTCCGCTCAGTCTTCTGCTTGGTGGTGGTCTCTTTTAGGGATTTCAGATCCAGTGTTGTCAACAGAGAGAAAGCTGTCATCAGAAAAATAGAGAAAACTCCTTACAAGATTAATAGTGCTGAAGCAGCAACCATTTTTAACAAAACATTATTATTGTTATTATTATTATTATTATTATTATTATTATTTTTTTTTTTTTACTCTATCACAGTCCTCCAATTCGACTGGGTGGTATTTATAGTGTGGGGTTCCGGGTTGCATCCTGCCTCCTTAGGAGTCCATCACTTTCCTTACTGTGTGTGCCGTTTCTAGGATCACACTCTTCTGCATGAGTCCTGGAGCTACTTCAGCTCTAGTTTTCTAGATTCCTTTTCAGGGATCTTGGGATCGTGCCTAGTGCTCCTATGATTATGGGTACGATTTCCACTGGCATATCCCATATCCTTCTTATTTCTATTTTCAGATCTTGATACTTATCCATTTTTTCCCTCTCTTTCTCTTCAACTCTGGTGTCCCATGGTATTGCAACATCAATGAGTGATACTTTCTTCTTGACTTTGTCAATCAACGTCACGTCTGGTCTGTTTGCACGTATCACCCCATCCGTTCTGATACCATAGTCCCAGAGGATCTTTGCGTGATCGTTTTCTATCACTCCCTCAGGTTGGTGCTCGTACCACTTATTACTGCAAGGTAGCTGATGTTTCTTGCACAGGCTCCAGTGGAGGGCTTTTGCCACTGAATCATGCCTCTTTTTGTACTGGTTCTGTGCAAGTGCCGAGCATTCACTTGCTATGTGGTTTATGGTTTCATTTTTCATATTGCACTTCCTACATATGGGAGAGATGTTATTTCCGTCTATCGTTCTTTGAACATATCTGGTTCTTAGGGCCTGATCTTGTGCCGCTGTTATCATTCCTTCAGTTTCCTTCTTTAGCTCTCCCCTCTGTAGCCATTGCCAATTGTCATCGCTGGCTAGTTCTTTAGTCTGTCTCATGTATTGTCCATGCATTGGTTTGTTGTGCCAGTCCTCTGTTCTTCTGTCTTTCTCCTGTCTCTGTATATTTCTGGGTCTTCGTCTGCTTTTATTAGTCCTTCTTCCCATGCACTCTTTAGCCACTCGTCTTCACTGGTTTTCAGATATTGCCCCAGTGCTCTGTTTTCGATGTTGACGCAGTCCTCTATACTTAGTAGTCCTCTCCCTCCTTCCTTTCGTGTTATGTATAGTCTGTCTGTATTTGCTCTTGGGTGTAGTGCTTTGTGTATTGTCATATGTTTCCTGGTTTTTCTGATCTATGCTGCGGAGTTCTGCCTTCGTCCATTCCACTATTCCTGCGCTGTATCTGATTACTGGCACTGCTCATGTGTTTATGGCTTTTATCATATTTCCTCCATTGAGTTTTGAATTTTATTATTATTATTATTATTATTATTTTTTATTTATTTATTTTTTTTTTTTTTTTTTTTTTTTTTTTTTTTTTGCTCTATCACAGTCCTCCAATTCGACTGGGTGGTATTTATAGTGTGGGGTTCCGGGTTGCATCCTGCCTCCTTAGGAGTCCATCACTCTTCTTACTATGTGTGCCGTTTCTAGGATCACACTCTTCGCATGAGAGGCCCGGAGCTACTTCAGCCTCTAGTTTTTTCTAGATTCCTTTTCAGGGATCTTGGGATCGTGCCTAGTGCTCCTATGATTATGGGTACGATTTCCACTGGCATATCCCATATCCTTCTTATTTCTATTTTCAGATCTTGATACTTATCCAATTTTTCCCTCTCTTTCTCTTCAACTCTGGTGTCCCATGGTATTGCGACATCAATGAGTGATACTTTCTTCTTGACCTTGTCAATCAACGTCACGTCTGGTCTGTTTGCACGTATCACCCTATCCGTTCTGATACCATAGTCCCAGAGGATCTTTGCCTGATCGTTTTCTATCACTCCTTCAGGTTGGTGCTCGTACCAATTATTACTGCAAGGTAGCTGATGTTTCTTGCACAGGCTCCAGTGGAGGGCTTTTGCTACTGAATCATGCCTCTTTTTGTACTGGTTCTGTGCAAGTGCCGGGCATTCACTTGCTATGTGGTTTATGGTTTCACTTTTCGTATTGCACTTCCTACATATGGGAGAGATGTTATTTCCGTCTATCGTACTTTGAACATATCTGGTTCTTAGGGCCTGATCTTGTGCCGCTGTTATCATTCCTTCAGTTTCCTTCTTTAGCTCTCCCCTCTGTAGCCATTGCCAATTGTCATCGCTGGCTAGTTCTTTAGTCTGTCTCATGTATTGTCCATGCATTGGTTTGTTGTGCAGTCCTCTGTTCTTTCTGTCTTTCTCCTGTCTCTGTATTTTCTGGGTCTTCGTCTGCTTTTATTAGTCCTTCTTCCATGCACTCTTTAGCCACTCGTCTTCACTGGTTTTCAGATATTGCCCCAGTGCTCTGTTTTCGATGTTGACGCAGTCCTCTATACTTAGTAGTCCTCTCCCTCCTTCCTTTCGTGTTATGTATAGTCTGTCTGTATTTGCTCTTGGGTGTAGTGCTTTGTGTATTGTCATATGTTTCCTGGTTTTCTGATCTATGCTGCGGAGTTCTGCCTTCGTCCATTCCACTATTCCTGCGCTGTATCTGATTACTGGCACTGCCCATGTGTTTAGGCTTTTATCATAATTTCCGGCGTTGAGTTTTGACTTGAGTATCGCCTTGAGTCTCTGCATATATTCTTTCCTGATCGTGTCCTTCATCTCTTGGTGTTTTATATCTCCTCCTTCCATTATTCCCAGGTATTTGTATCCTGTCTCATCTATGTGTTTGATGTTGCTCCCATCTGGTAGCTTTATCCCTTCAGTTCTCGTTACTTTGCCCTTTTGTATGTTGACTAAGGCGCATTTTTCTATTCCAAACTCCATCCTGATGTCCTCAGATACAATCCTTACAGTCTGGATTAGGGTATCTATTTCCTTGATGCTCTTACCATACAGCTTGATGTCGTCCATGAACATCAGATGGTTGATTCTGTTGCCTCTTTTCTTGAGTTGGTACCCGGCATTATTATTATTATTATTATTATTATTATTATTATATTATTATTATTATTATTATTATTATTATTGTTATTAATATTTGAAAATATTAATAAACATAGTACATACATACATGTACCTTAAAAATTCTCTTATCTCTATTTAATGTTATTTAATTTACACACAAAAGCTTGAAAACCTATATATTACATACAAAATTAAACAAACAATTTTGCAGGGTTTCTCGAGGATTTGAAAATTTGTTTTTTGCATTCATGTGTCTGTGAAAAACTTGCGTATGATAATTAGTTAGGTTCCAACAAAAGTTCGTGCTATTGTGAATTCGCACAACTCATTTCGGGTAAGACTGAGGTATTACTGTACTCTCCATGGTTTTACTGTCACATCTTCCTGATGGCAAAGGTGATGGGAGGCTGGAGGCCAATTGTTAGTCTCTCTATTCAAACTATAGTTCAAATATCAGACCATTCAAAATGGATACCCCAAGATCCATGTTATCTTCTATCAGACAGTGATTTCATGCTTTCATCAAATTTGAAGACTGTATTTTCAAATACCAATCTATACTCAAATTCTTGCAAGTACTACTTTCATTCCATCTGCAAAGAGACAGCACCCATTTGAAGTGGTTTGCTTTGACCTAGTGACTGCCCCACAGGTGTTCACATATGTTCACACTTGTGTTAGTGTTGGATCTCTTGTTTGGGGTCTGTCTGTTATGGTGTCTCAATAGTTAGGAAATTCTAGTGTCCTTGGAGATATACTTGCTTAAGGATCAGATTTATTTTTGGTGGGTGGGGATGGTAGTGTTTTGGGAAATGTTAGAACTCTTTCTGAAACATCAAATGAAGTTTCTGGGAATGTTCATTGAACCTGGAAAGCCCATCGTGTAGACACTTGACTCAACAAACTCAAGGAAGTTTCTGCATGGTTCCTGTCTTTTGTGGAACAAACTGCTTGGCTGTGATGGGTCCTCTTTAGTTGCCTGTTGTCTCTGGAGGAACTTGCTTCACCGGCATCTTTGCATACAATGTTCCAGTGGTTCCTAAAGCAATGCTGGTCATCTGCTTTGATCCTCCAAAACTTCTTGTTCTGTTGGTGATAGAAGCAAAGGAAGATCTCTTGTGGTGGCTAGGGGACAAGAAACTTTTTGTGGGAGTTCAGTTAAACTTGCTTCCAAAGTTGCTTCGGTTTTCAGATGCATCAAAAGTAGGGTAGGGTGCTCACCTGTGTGGACTTGAGAGGAGTCGCACCTGCATGTCGGCACATTTGAGATTGGTGCAGCTCTGTTAGCACTGCAGGCCTTCCAGGATCAGCTGATGGGACACTCAGTGGTGCTAATGAGCTACAACATAACGAAGGTATATTATGAGTTAAGAAGTGAGGGGACATTCTTCCTCCGCTTTTGCGAGTTTGCAAGATAGGTGTATGATTGGAAGGCTCAATGTGCCAATGAGCCTTTGACCAGATGTATCCCAGGCTGTCAAAATGTGTTGGCTTGTTAGCTCAGTCACCAGGTTGTGAATTGAGTGGTCCCTACATCTGCTTGTAGCAGAGAGGCTGTTCGAGGTTTGGAGAACTTCATTGGTCAGCCTGTTTGCTACATGACTAAACTGTAAGCTTGCATTATTCTACCTGCCTATGCTGGACACTTTGGCTGGAATGGAGGACCCTTAACACCCTTGGGACAATCTTAAGGGCGCCGGCTGGCTAATGCCATTTTTGAAGGACAGGACTTTGACATTCATACCACTTAATAAGGTGACTTGGGACAACTCCAAACTGCATATGATTTTTGCCTCTGACCTTCGGTTTTGTGGCTCCAGTGTGATTTATCCCAAAAATAACCATTTTTCAAATCCTATCTCCTCCCTTGATATTTAATATTAAGACATGGGATTACTACCATATATAGACCTGATGCAACCCTCCGATCAAATGTAGTTTTTTTGTTCTAAAATCATTTTTTTATTAAACCCTATAAATCAGGAAAAAAATTTAAGAAAAAAATGAAGCAAAAATTGGAAAAAGGGCGATAGATTGGATTGTTCTATAATGTATTTCTAAGTTATATACCAAATTTCAATTCCATAACTTTAAAACTAAGGGAGAAGATAGAATTTGAAGGTCAATAAGTATAGTTGTGAGATATGGGCATTCAAAGTTTTTCTTTGTATTTTTACTATGTTAATGATTAATGATTATTATGAATTTTATATTCTTTTTGGGGATTAATAAACCAAAGTTATGTTATTTATCATAATTTAATCATAAATGAAGATCCGTTTCCTCAAAGATCATCAATAAAAAGAACTGAAAGAATGATGACTGAGATCAGGCAAAAAGGTTAAGTAAGTTTACCATGAAGAATGGTTGGATGAATGAAGAGTGACTGGCATTCCTTCCCCCTCCACCCCTCTTCTTGTTACCAGTCATCAGACATATTCTTGCTGGTAGGGACAGATGCAGATGATTGTTCAGCAGAACTTCCTATCTTTTAACTTTCATTATTGGTAGATGTGGCTCCTTCAGTCATCTTTTAATGAGGGAGGGATGGGGAATTAGGTATAACTACTTGGGTTTTCATATTATGCTGCTTTCTGAGCTGGTCTTCCCATCTTAAAAGGAAACCTGAGTCCTCCTTTTTCTCGTAGGGTGGCCTGAGTCTTCCTTTTTTCTCTTGGAGTGAGGTATGACTAGGAAGCTGTCCTTTCCAGGTAGAAAATCAGTAGTAGTCATGATTTTTAAATGGTTCCTCTTGCCTAAGGAGTGAGTCTTAAGAATTATAAGAGAAAGGTTTGTAGCCTTATAGGAAAAAAATAAATTTTCAAGGTCATTTACTTTTTCCATAGATATATAAACTATTTTTATTTTTATTTTACTCCCACTTCTAACCACCCTTGAATTGCCATAGTGCTGAAGGAAAAATAATATTGCACATCTGTGTGAATGGGTAGTTCCCCACACCCATCCCACTAACTGCCAGAAGATGTAAACACCATGTTAGCAAGCTTCAGCAATTCCCCCGGCAAATGGTGAAGGTATCCCTGGAAAAGAATTTGGTTTTATATCTCCCAGGAAAAATGCAATTTTATCTTAATCATTCATTGATGTACATGTAGTACTATTGTGTTTCCCTAAATTCTGTATTCGGTAATAATCTTGATTTGCTTTTCTTTGTTGAAAACATTTGTTACCATTAGTGGCTTTTATTGTCTTATATAGAAAGCATACCTGCCTTGCCTGTGCTGTAGCATGAACACATTCTTATGAAACTCCTCAAATGACCTAACTAGAATGTCTATACTTCTTGAAAAGAGGGAAAAAGAACAATGAAGAAGAAAGAACTGTGTATAACTAACAGAAAATAAAATAATGTTAAATAATTTAGAAAGATGAAATGGACAACATGAATGAATGTGAAAATATCCTTAATAAGAAAACCCAGTCAGTAAATAATGCATGGAAGGTAAAAAAATAAGCTGGATTGTACCCTTAAGCTAGGGAACTTAAACCCAAGTTATGGCATGGTCCCATGTCTTTAGAACTTGGATACAACCTAGCATACTCCAATCAAACCAGCAAAGTGTAATTGAAAGGAAGGGGTGTTGAGTGTCCCTAACTACCCAGATACACTACACTCATTACTTAGGCTCTCAAGGAAATTAAAAACTTGTTTTTTCATGTTCCCTTCCAGCCTCCTTAACCTGATGTATGGAATTACAATGGTTATTTGGATGTGCAGTGTTAATGAAAATTGCAGTATGTACTGGTGGCAAGGTGTGTCATTAGGATGAAGGGCAATTTCTTCGTCTGGGCATGAAAATGTGATAAAGTACATAGTTGGTAGGTCCTGAGAATCAAACTTCATCATCTGTCCTTCCCCAAGTACTTTACTTTGGTAGGATTGAAGATTTCATGAAATTAAGGAAATTTTTGGTCTTTTTTTTGTATTTTTTTGTTTGTGTAGGTAACCTGGATTTTTTTATATGCAGTATTGTTTGTTTCTTGACCTTCAGCTGTTTTTGTAATTTATTATGGAATGCACAGAATGTGTATGACTTAATTTTTAATTCCTTTCCAAAGAGTTAGCTTTTATTATGTAGTACGAGGCTAGAAAAAGAAAAATTGACTTCCAGTTCTTTAGGTGATTCATAGTGATTGATTATTCTCTCAGTTCCTTTACTCAATTGCATTTGTACATTATTATGGGACAGCCAGTGAGGTAGTGTACATTGTTTAATCTTTTTATATGGGATATGCATTTGACTGCTGCTTAGCAAATGTAAGGTGTAATGTGAGTATGATTACAATATACTTACTAGAATTTTAATCAAGTACAGTATATTATTTATCCTACTCACAAAAGGGAAATTATTTTAGTTTTTGGATAGAATGTGGGTCAGTATGCATTGCTCTTTACAAAGGGGTGTTTTGTGATTAAAAAGAAATTTTAATGCTTGATGATACCGGCAGTCCCTGGTTATCAGGGTGTTCCATTCTCGGTAGGGTGCTGATAACTGGAAACTGACATTAACCGAAACTCCGGGATTTACAGTTTCAGTTAATGGTGTCGATAACTGGTTAAGGCTAAATTCTCATACATCTGGTAGCAATGAAAGGTAGTGTGACACTGTGAGAAGCGAGCTGCTCAGAACGGTTATTTATAGGCGAGACTCAGAGAATGACTCAGTTACGCCACAGATGTCAAAGGAGTTACATGCACTTAGGCACTTGCGTTTGGTTACTAGCTATTTACGTTGTTTTTATAACTTCTTAGTGAACTTATAGCAATGCCGAAGTTACCTAAGATCAAGAAGGCTACTCAGCAACTAAGGCTAGCAAAATTAGCGAAGGCCAGGAGTGTGCTGAAAGAAAAACACGAAAATTCATTGTTATCAGCGCCCTCATTGTCACATGTCTCACCGTCAACATCATTGTCTGGTGTCACGCTGAGGGTATTAATACCACTTTTAGGGGTAGGACCAGAATCCTTGATGTAGAAATCAATAATAAAAGTACAAATAAAGTTATTATAATAATGTTGTTTTGACTTTTATAAGAAAAAAGCAAAAATTTACATAGCAAATCTTTGGGAGCTCATAACTCAAAAACATACTTATGCGCATGTCGGTAGCCATTACTCGGTTATTTATCATCCAATTTCAGAGAGAAAGATATCATTGGAAAGAGGAATAAAAATCCATTAATTCCTTGTGAGCCGATTTTTTCTTTTTTTCTAGACTAAAAAAAAAATTCAATAAAAAATAATCAAAATTTTCTCATACAGAATTTTTCTGTATATAAAGCAGTTTTTATGGTATGATTTTCAATACAACTGATGTCATATTAGCGGAGAAATCGCTACCTATTTTTTTTTTTTTACATAATTTTTGCTAATAAAACTAAAAGTTTTTGCTCAAATGACTTGAAATTTTTATATGATGAATTTTATTATATATATCTAAAACATATATGGCCCTTAATGGCACCTCTGTTAGGTATGTTATGGCACCATAACTATTTGTGGCACCTTATGGTGCTGATAACTGAAACTTGGCCCCGTTATGGCACCATAAATCACCAATTTTATGGCACTAGACAAGCACCATAAAACCGGATAGCCATTAACCGAGTCCGTTAATAACTGGGACTGCCTCTATACAAATAAGTGAATGAAAAGTATTGCTCAAGTAGAGCATAAACAAAAGTCAGATAAAATAATTATAATTATTTATACACATTATTAAAGTATTTTTCTTATAGATAAAATGTTCATAAAGTTTCCCATAAAATATTTGAAGATTTTATGTATTCTTTTGGTGTCCATTCTGTAGGATTTGGCTATGTTAATTGCAGCGGGAATAGAAGTGTATTAAAATTTCCGTACAGTGGACCCCCCGTATTCGCATTCTCCAGATTCGCGGGCTCACACATTCGCGGATTTCTCTGGGGAACGTTTCCCCGCATTATTCGCGGAAAATTCGCGCATTCGCTGTATTTTTCTATGATAAATATCCACAAATTCTTGTTTTTTTAGATGAATTTCATCGTAAAATGCACTTTTTGTGATAAAACTATTAAAAAAACCAAGTATGAAAATTTTGTGATAAAACTATTAAAAAAACCAAGTATGAAAAATGGGTTTTTCTGTAGTTTTAACTAACAAAATAGGCTGTTTTTAGCATTTTCATAGGGGTTCCAAACATTCGCGGGTTCTAACTATTCACGGGGGGGTCTGGTACGCATCCCCCGCGAATACGGGGGACCACTGTATATACTCGAGTAACGTGCGATCTCGCATATCATGCTACCCCCAAATTTTCACCAATAAACAGTGGTTTTGTCATGGATCTCGTGTATCATGCGAGTTCCTTTTCCGAGAGCGTCAATTCATAAGGTTGGTGGTTGAGCATGCCAATGGCCGAGTCATTCAGATGTGTGCTGCTGCTAGTCAAGTTACGGTAATTTTCTTACTAATCCCGAGAATTGAATAGAAAATCTCAAGATTAAAAAAGAATCCCAAGATAATAAAATAATTGTAAAAATACCACGCCTTGGAGTCCTAAATCTCTCTCTCTCTCTCTCTCTCTCTCTCTCTCTCTCTCTCTCTCTCTCTCAGGAATAAATACTGTAATTTCAGTCTTTCACCAATGGGTATCCGTAAATGTGTAGACATTGTGTGCATGTACATGATGTTTTAAAAAATGTGCAGTACACACACATTCTTTTATCCGATTTTTCGGTTTTTGGAATTTTTCAGATTTCTGAAATGTAAGGTCAGATGCATAATCAAACATCACTACTGCAGCAAAAACATTTTTTCTCTTTATGTTTTTCATTATTGTTATTTATTACTTACAGTTTATTTAAATAAATATTAATATAATACTGTTAAATGAATGTGAGATAATTAAGATCACCTATAATAAAATAGTGGGAAAAATAATACCATATGTTCACTAATAGCTATTATTTTCAAAACAAACATTCAGTAAAACACAAAAAATATGGATGTACATAACAATCAAAATATAATAATGTTTTGCAGTTCAACTTGTGAATTTTAACAATAAGTATGACTATGAAATATATTTCACCATATCGATCTTGAAGTTGAAGAGTCGTAAAATTTTGAGGATGGTCCGGGAAAAGGATTTGCACTTAGTGATGACGCATCGCTACAACACATTGTGGTATTTTCATATCACTATATTGATGACGCATCGCTACAACACACTGGTATTTTTCATACCACTATACATTAAAGTTAAAATGATCATATATTATTGTTTTCATGAAGAAATGATTACATAAAGAAAATTATTGAGTAATTTTTCCGTCAGCAGTCAGAAAATCACGATCATGGTAACATTGAAACCTAGTGCCATCCACGGCATATGTCTATAAATAGAACAGAAGCAGAGGGCAGTCATTGGATAACATCTCCATGGCTACCAACCAGCCAATCAGGTGTTGGTTATACTACTACTATGTGAATTTCTTAGAATGAACGTTTACACACACGAAGCTGACGATGATGTGTGTGTTTTGCCTACAGTACGTAGTTTTAGTTTTTAATAGTTTTAAGTATTTTACTGATTACATGAAGAATAGAATGATTCCTTCTCATTACTTTGAATGCAAAATGGTTTGAAGATTCTTCCGCAAAAAGGAAAAAAAAAAAAAATTCTTTAGAAGATGATACCTATTTACTAACGCGTTTGACATACCTTCAAAACAAAATTCAGCTCTTTAATCTCTGGAAAAATGTTAATCTTTCTGTCTGCTGGTCACACCCTTTATAGCCCCCGCGACTAGCAACAACAAAATTTGTTTGTTTGTTTATCTTTCAAAGATGTAGGTATTACCTGTAGGTACAGCACATTTTTTAACAGTATACACACACACACACACACATACAGTTGCGCGTGTGCTAATACCTATTGGTTTTAGAGACTCAAGTTAACACTTAACAGTATAGTTAGTTGAGAGAGAGAGTGTGTTCAGCGATGGTTCATCTCTCTAATCTCTCGAGGAATGTTAAGATTTGTTCCCTGCTCTTGTAAATTTAGTCCATGCGACTGACAACAAAATTCATATTTGTTTTTTTGTCTTCCAGATATGAATTACCAGTACTGCACATTTTTTAACAAGCATGAACACAATGCCTGCATATGTACTAATGCCCACTGGTTAAATATTCTCTCCTCTCTCTCTCTCTCTCTCTCTCTCTCTCTTCCTCTCTCTCTCTCGTCTCTCTCCTCTCTCCTCTCCTCTCTCTCTCTCTCTCTCTCTCTCTCTCTCTCTCTCTCTCTCTCTCTCTCTCTCTCTCTCTCTCAGGGAAGATACCGTCAATTCAAATTATCAGTATCTTTTCCTGATAGACAGACAGACAGACAGCGTAAATATTTAGGGCTTGGCATATGTCAAATATTTTATTATCTTGGGATTTTTGGTTAATCTTGGGATTTTCCATGGTCAGTTCTTGGGATTAGTTAGAAAAATGCCATAATTTGAGCAGCAGTTGCAGCGCACACCCAAATGAATCGGGTAAGCCTAGCACACCAAACTATAGTATTTACAAAATGAACAGAGCTCTCTGGCTCTCTGGCTGGGGTGTTTTGGTCCTCCCACGGGTTTGATCTCTGCATATCTGCCAAATTTATAACAACAATGGAGATAAAACAATTTCTCCCATTACAGATATCAAATATTATCTTTTCCGTTACGCAGAATTCTAAATAAATTATGTAGGTTAATGATTGATAGTTTTTTTATGCAATAAAAAGAAACGGAGTCAGATTTTCTATCCATATGGCATATCATTTTGGTGCTGTTGCGAATATTTCAACCAGTTCCACGTGCGTTTAAATCCATACAGACTGTACAGTCTGGAGGCAGTTCTCCCTTCTACACATAACTTGATTTCTTAATATCGTAGGTATAGAATAAATTGGTGAGCAAGGAAATATGAAATAAAGCATAACAGAGTAAGTTTGACGAGTGAGAAAATAAACAATCGTACACAGACAGATTTTCTCTCTCTCTCTCTCTCTCTCTCTCTCTCTCTCTCTCTCTCTCTCTCTCTCTCTCTCTCTCTCTCTGACAAAATAATAGATAGGAAACAATGACTGAATGTTGCTTGAATGCGATATGGCAAAGTTTTGGCCTGACTAAAGTGTGGAGTGACTTTGACACCGACTTCCAAGTTATTCCTGGTTATCCCACAGCCATGGACAGACATCAACTTCACAGCCGAGGAAGGGCAATCGTATACAAAATAAATAGGTATGGAAAATGTAAAATGCGGGCCTATGTTATCCCATAAAAAAGCTCTCGCTCGGACAGCAGTAAGATTTAGGAGCGAGAGAGAGAGCAGGGCCGAATAGGAAGATTAAAGTACCTGGGAATGAAAAACCCTTATAATCTTATAATTATAGCCTCGTGGTTTGTCTCAAGGACATTCAAAGATGGTTAGTCTAGAACAGTTAAACATGTTGTATAAACCAAAATAATGCAAATGGCGCACGATCGCTCTTTTGTATTTTAAAATACAATAGTAATATGAGAATACATATAATATTATTGGATATAGTGAAGTACAAGTAAAGCATAACTTTTTAAAAGATCTACTGTAATCCTCCGGTAGTAACTATCACAATCGGCCGATTTTGGAAAGCATAAACGGCACACTAATTTTATACCACGTGTATTATGCGACCCCTTTAAAATTAGCTTCAAAATTAGGTTTCAAAAGTCGCATAATATGCGAGTATATACGGTAATTAATATGGGAATTTCATTTTTTACTTTTACTGGTGATTAGTTATATGCATGTTATGTTGATGTTGAAAAATTGAACTGGATTTATATTGGTAAAAGTAAGAGATTGGTGACTTAGAATTATCTTCCAGCATTTTGCTAAATGATTACAGGTAGAGAGTATGTGATGCATGAATGGTAGAGTCTTTAAGGTTAAACAACTTTTTGTTGCTGTTTGTGGTTTACAAATTTGTCTTGTAGTTTTCAGAAAACAGGTTTTGACATAGGAAAAACCTATTTTTGATAGTAGCTGTTGAGTCCTCAAAGGATCACCCTTTCCATGGTCTATCCAGAACTCCATGGTGACCAGACTAATTCAAAGAATTCTCTTAACTGGTCTTGTGGCCGGGTACATCTTAATAATGAACATTATAATACGTGATAGGGTATAAATGGACTCAGGATAAGAGGGCACTTTCTGTTATCCTCAGTGAATGCTAATTCCCAGTTTTCCTTCGTCAAAACTGCAAGAAGAAGTGGTGGCTATGCACATACACACTGTCATATAGTTTACATACAACCAAAATCCGACCAAGACACCATTCCTTTCTTTTGGTCAGTGCAGGATGATCCCTTACCCAAATCCCATGTCTTTTTGTTAGGGAAGTGGGAGGGTTTTGAGGACTCAACAGTGACTACTAAAAATAGGTTTTTGCTACGTCAAAACCTGTTTTTTGAAATGTGTAGGCACTATGTTCTCAAAGGAGCTTTACAAAGAAATTGACAGGTGACAAAAAGCTCTTGATTTTAATCCCAACAAACCAAAACATTTTTGGTCCAGGGTCAAGCCACTTTTCATTGCCCTATTATTTATTCAAAATACTTTGAGATTTGGTAGCAAAGAAAAAGAAACTAAGTGCAAACTCACATTTTTTTTTAGAGAGAAGTTCTGTGGCGACTTACCTAAGCATGCTGGGTATGGTTGCAGTATTGTCAAACCTTTCCTAGCAATAGTTAGCATACCCACCTGTTGTGAAGACCCGTGGTTTGCCGCTGCAGCGCCTATTGGTCAAGACTATCCATGCCACTTACTGATATACAGTGTAGTCAAATTTGTTTGAGCTCGTGGCAAGTGTTGCTAGTGTGTAGGAAAGAACGGATCTTTGGGATGTCTGCCATGACCTCTAGGTAAAACCTTAATGTTTGAACTGGGCATAATTTTTTGTCTGCTAATTCTAGTTTACTTAGAATAGGAGATTTCCTCCTAAAGGGAATCCTATTCTTGGCCAGGAATGACAGGCCAGAGGACAGTAATAATCGATTATCAGCTGCTTGCGTGATGTATTGTCCTTGTCTAAGAGAGCCCAGTTTGCTAATGAGGGCACCTGATGCTAATGCAATCAAGGAAAACACATGCTGCAGCGTGTGAGTTGTGGTTTTATCGGGTTCACTGAATTGAGGGGCTGATCGAAGTCTTAAGCACCTTGTTCAGGGACCAAGTGATTGGAACCCTTCTAGAGTGGATCTCTGTAGTGCAAAGGATGCCAGAACGAAAGTGAAAACTTATAAACTAGAGTCAAATCACGAAATCATAAAATAATGGTTCCATTAATGCTGCTTTGTATTCCATGATTGTTGTAACAGCTGGGCATTTGTCTTCAAAAAAGGATGAAAAGTTTTTAAATTGTTTCCTTAGAATTTTTGACTGGGCTCTTGTTATGGATACTGGTATTGCCAGATATATGAAATCTATAATTTTTGCATTAGGTACCTAGCAATGTTGGGTGAGTAATTTTCACGGTACAGATATTTAAGAAAATCCACCCCGTAAAGGTCTTGGCTTAGAAAGGAGCATCCTTTAACAACTTTTCCCTCCTACTGACTGGGATAAAACGGTGGACAGTTTTAGAATTTATCTCTTCACATGCTGTTAAAGTAATAGGAACCAATGCCTGTTTGGCTAATTTGGGCTATGTATTAAGTGAGCTGTTCATTAGTAGGTTAGGAATTTGCTCCACACGTCAAAATCTGGATTAATGGAGGAAAAAGGTATATTGTCCTCCATTTATTCCAGTCTTGTAGGAAGGCATCTCTTACTGTTGCTTGCCTGGCAGTTTGCGATTCTCATATGTAGCAGACAGGTCCACTTCCATTTATTGAAGCATCTTGGCTATTTTCTGAAAGAGTGGTTGTCTAACTCCACTCGGTTGAGGTTGTCATTTTCCTTGATAGGGAGTCTTACTATTACATTGAGACACCCGTAAGGTGAATTGCAGACAAGTACCACTTATTTTCTTGCCCCACGAAGGATGGCTAGCATTACCATATTGAGAGGAGGTGAGTATCATTCCGACCTCTTTATGTAGGACATTGCATTCATTTGTCTAGAACCAACCAAATGTCTCTCTCTTGCAGATTTGAGCTTTTTGAGACAAAAAGATAGCCATCAACTCAGAAAATTGATACAACAATTCCTCAGAGTAGCTAAACACCTTCCTGCCACCTGACAATCCTCCCAACATCCTCCCAACCTGTCAGCAAGGCATCTGTGTGTATTGTAATTCATACAGAGTGAGGAGTCAGGGTGACCTGTATCATCAGAGATTCCTTCCAGGATCAAGGCTGAAGTATCTCCCCACATTTTTAAATCTTTTGATGAGGTCGGTCTCATGTCTAGTGTGTTGCATGTGGTAGCTAGAATTTGTTCATATTCATTTGCTGTAATCCGAGTATTGGATCTATTATTGATGCAAACCTTGCATCTTACCGTTACACTCATGCATTCGTGGGCTCTATCCCCAAACCCTTCCTCATGCAACAACCCATCTCGTACATGCATCACTTTACTGCCCGCACAGTGGAGGACCCACCCAACTTAATCCCTTTAACACCTAGTTTTCCAAATTCCCAGCTTTACTCATCCACTTTTGCCTACACACACTTGCTACATGACCTTCCATTCCATATTCAGCACACTTTGCACGCTGTTCTTTACACATCTTAGCATAATGCCCATTCTTTCCACAGTTGCCGCAAACCATGATTATATGGGTACCCCAACACCCATTAGCTACATGCCCTGTTTGCCCACACCTATAACATTTAATGTCCCTCTCTCTCTGACACTCACTAACTAAATGAACCGTCTTTCCACACCCGAAACAAGCTCCTAACGCCCACCGACATTCATTCTTCTTATGCCCTAGTTTCCCACATCTATAACACTTGTGCTCTTGCTAACAGCTAACTAACTGACCCTAACCTTCCGACACTTGCACTTTATCTCTCTTAGGTTTCACCACACTTACATTACTTGCTCTAATGCTCCTATCAACCACTCGCTCTGCCATTCGCCTCGGCCCTTCTAAAACTCCCTCCCTATAGCTCTTACACTCAGGCATACCCTCATTTACTTTAGTCCTGACACTGGCATTTCTGCTCTCTTTCATACACCTATCTAGCTCATAGTCCTCAACTATCTAAAAAAATATGATTCCACGCTAACCTCTCATTCGTCCATCTCATTTTCTCCTTAAGTTTTAGATTTATAAACTCGTATACACTCTCAGTCACAGTCGCTAACAACTTCCTCACTAACCCCTTACACTCATTTATTCCCTCATCCTCAGACTTTTGTCTAGCTAATACATACATAGAGAATGACCCAGCAACATTTATTCTTGCCTCCTCAAAATCATTCTTCCTCCTATACCTAACACTACTCTTTGCCCTCCTAGCCTGTTCCATGATCCTAGTTTTAACACTTTCATATGACACATCTACATTCATTATTATTACATACATGTTTAACAAATAACCAGTCAAAAAATCTCTTAACTCCCTAACAAAAACTCTCCTATTGTCTCCATACTTTGCTATACAATACTTCTCATATTCTTTGAAAAAGTTCCCTATCTCTCCTCCCATATTCCTCATACCTTGCACATCGGGGTACCTCTCTCATATACACAGCCTTTCGTACTTCTCGCTCACTTTCACTCTCACTCCCACCACTTCCATCCTGATTCCTTTTAACCTCTTTTGAATACAATGAATCCTTTTCCATACTGACATCCATACTCTTATCCACACCCTTCTTACCCTTCTTCTTGCCTACTTGTTCCCACTCACCACTATCTAAATCACACTCATTCTGTTCCTTACTCTCAGCCCTTTCCCCAATGTCTTCTGTCCTTGTCTCATCCTGTCCATCATCCTTACTAACCTTCTTTCCCTTAGTCGTCTTTTTCTCAGCCCCCTTTTTATCCTTATCCTCAGTCCTATCTTTGTCCTGTGTCTTTCCTTTCTTGTCCTCACTTATCATAACCACATCAGCTTCAGCACTCGTACTCTCATCTACCCTCTCTTTCACTTTCTTCACCACTCCTGGCCCGTCACAAGGCCCAGGAAGCCTGCCTCCGACAGCTCCCTCTTCAATAAGTCCCGTCATCAATCCTAACAACTCGTCCATCTTCTCAACCATCTGCTGTTCGGCCTCTTTCACTTCTGTTTCATTCCCTCCTCTGCATTCCTCATCATCCCTCTCAACTCTTCCAGCTCCATCTTATGCTTCTCACACTCAATCCTCAACCTCTCATTCTCCACTTCCACTTCCTTCTTAGCTTCCCTCGCCAACCGAAGTTCCTCCCTAAGTCTCCTAATCTCATCCAACCCTTTCATCCTTACCTCTTCAGTAGTCATACTGACCTTGCTGTCCCAGTCATCCTGTTACAACCACACCAGCTGTCCCTGTTCGGGCGCCAAAATAATGTAGCTGGATCACAAGCTAAAAAAAAAAAAAAGCAAGCAAGACCTTCCCACATTTACATTAACCATGCCAGGCTTACAAATTTCCCCCAGCCACACTTTCCCCTTTACATTACTTTAATTACTAACAGGACACTTGGTTCAGCAAGGCAAAAAACACAATCTCAAACACATTTACTCACCAGGAAACTTGACACAATCAGGGTGAGAAGCTGTGCTTTCAGCATAATATGGCCATCGAAAAACTACTCCACTGCTATCATGCACAAAACATCAAACAACAAACCATTATCATCAGCCACTGAACGCTAAAAAACAAAGACAGAACAAACAAGCACCAGGACCATACAAAGCACGACAAACACCTACAACACCAAAACTACACAACTCAAAACACAATAAATCAACAACACAAGCAAACACCAATCAAGCGCCCCAGTGACGTGGTCGGTATGGTGTTGGCGTGCCACCTCGGTAGCCGCGAGTTCGATTCTCAGCCATTCCAATGACCAGAGAGAGATGTGTATTTCTAGTGATAGAAGTTCACTCTTGATGTGGTTTGGAAGTCACGTAAAGCCGTTGGTCTCGTTGCTGAATAACCACTGGTTCCATGCAAAGTAAAAACACCATACATACATACAAACACCAATCAACATCAAGAGTTCACAACAACTCACAAACACAACAGAAACTCACAAGCTCAACAACCTTCAGACGGACACAAGCACAACAAACTAAATTACACAATATCAAAATAATCCAGAAAACCTACAACAGCAACTCATTACATCCGACCAGACCGACTGTCCCAAAAACTGCCAAATACAGACTGCTGCCTTCTGACTCCCTCAAGGCTCCGCCACCAAGCCCGCAGACAACAATGAATTCATTCATTAACTACCCATACATCATTCTCTCTCTCTCTCTCTCTCTCAAAATGGAAAACCTCATACAAGCAACCCTTGAAAACATGGTCAAATGCAACCACTACATCACTCCTCCATAGGCTTACCTTTTTAACCATGCTTTTTTGGGGTTGGGTAAAGGGAAGTTTTCGGTTTTTGTTTCATAAATCCGGCTTTTTCCCAAAAGAGAGTACAGTCATACCCCTACATACGAAAGTCCCTACGTGCGAAAAATCCAGGTTACGAAGGCAAATACGAAGATTTTATAGCTTCTGTGTTTGAAAATAATTCAGGTTGCGAAAGGGTAAAGTCTGAGATTCGCCCCGGCCGCTGAGAACAATTTTAAAACTTGTGCGCCGCCAACTCGGTAGACTCGCCACCATCCTCCCGCTCCCATTGGTTCTTGATGCTAGTCACTGCCATAAGATCCTGCTCTTCTATTGGTCAGCATCTGTCCCATCATGCCTTTATGTAAAGGTGTTCCTTGACCATTTTTTGCGGCAGCGTTATCGTGAACACCTGGAATTTGTTCGTTCACATAGATTTAGTTTGTTAACGTAAATTTGTGTTAGTGATTTCGCTTTTGTTGTACTGTAAGTTACTTTATCGTGTTGTGTTTGAACTTAATTAGTGCTTACATTATTAGCCATGTGTCCCAAGAATGTTGCTGAAGTTCACGGAAAGAAGAGGATGCTTTCTATGGAGACGAAGATGGAAATAATCAAGAAGTGTTAATGTTTTCTGCCATTTGTTAATGTATTTCGTAAAGTTTAGTGTTATTGTTTTCTGCCATTTTTTACTTCATTCGTATGTACAGTTACTTACAGTATTTCTTGTACCCTGTACACTAATACACTTTACTTACAGGTACAGTCATGGTTAGGTTAGGTATTGAATGGTCCAAATTGTTGTATTTCATTGTTTATTGGTCAATTTAGCTTTATTATAAAATTTACTGTGGTGTTTTTGTAGGGCTTGGAAAGAATTAGGCAATTTACATGTAAAACATAGTTCTAGATATGAAAAAATGAGGTTACGAAGGCCGCTTCGGAACGGATTAATTTCGTAATCTGAGGCACTACTATACTCTTGTACAATTCTGTTGGCGGGCTTGCTCGTTAAGTTTTTAACCACAGCAAACTCCTCAAACAGGTCCTTACAGGAAGGGTTATTATGTAATAATGAACTTGCATTGGGAAGTGACTAGTTGGAGCCTTCAAATGTTTCCATTTTTGTTTTAATGCACCACACTAGCAAGTCATCGGATGCTTGCCACAGGGTTCTCATAAGATTTATAACCACAACAGCAACAATTTTGGAACATTTTTGAAGACTTTTAATGGCAGCTTCCAGCAAGGTGATAGAGGCTATAATACTAAAAAAGTGGCTTCTAGTATGAAATTCTTTTGAGGCTGTTGCCTCTGAGATTCTTCTCATAGGGGTCCTAAATTGCTGAGTAGCTATAAATAAAGGAGGCTTTTTCCCTTCAGAAGGGAGCTGAGTGTTGCCCATTCCTTGGTGGAGTTTTCCAAAACTGGGGTGACTGAGACAAATGGTTTTAACTCTTCCATCATCTTTGGTCTTTTAATCACTACAAAATTCTAAAAATCTGTCTTTACAAGATTAATAAATTTGAAAATGATAAAACAGAAGGCTGAAGCTCTTTGATGAGCAACTTTGGTCCTGATAAAGGGAGTTTTCTATAGCTTTTAACGTTACAGACACAGGTAAGAAGACCGTTCCTGTTAAGTGGTCTTTCACATGTACAGCTTCAATCATTGTTTTTCTCTCATTAATTAGATATTTATTATAGGACTATAGGGAGAGAAAATGTGCACTGATGTGTCTAACCAAGGATCATAACTTCATAAGCATCATCAGGGTTGAGTATTGGAGCCCCTATCAATTTTTTATTTTAATTTTTGTATTCAGACCTGACCATTAGTGGTTTCCAGCTGTAATTCCAATACTATACCTTATTTGGGTCCCATTTGCATCCCCTCTCACTTTTAAAAGGGTTGTAGGATGCAGTCTTTTACACTTTGGAGTGTATTGTACTAACTTGAATTCCTTTTAGGAATCATGCATCATGTTGCTCATACATTGCCGTTCTGTGGCAGTGACATTTTCTGATATTCATTTTTTCCTTTTGGCATTGATCAAATATCGCAAGCTGTGTATCCCTTCAGCGGTAGCTTGCGTAACCTGACTGAGTATCTACAGCTGAGGTGCAACTAACTGTTCCCCAGAGGGCAGAGGCCCTGGGTGAATTACTATAACCCTTTGAAACTTATTTCCATTGGGTTCAGGTGGATCCTTGTATCCCTTTTGGGGGGAAGGATACCAATTTCATTATGGAATTGATCAAATGCCGCAAGCTTTGTATCCCGTGTGGGGAAGCTAGCACATTTTGACTGGGCTTCAACAACAACTGTAACTGCCTGTTACCAAAGGGGTGGAAGTACTGGGTAAGTTACAACACCCCTCTGAAATTATAGTAATATCAGTCTGAGTCAGATGGATCCTAGTATCCCATTTGGGGGAAAAGATCATCCTCAGCACCAATAGCTGTAAATGGGGATAGAATTCCTTCTATAAGGCTTATCCCATGGCTACCTGAAATTTGTGTCCCTGATCCATCTGGATTCAGCAGGATAATTTCAGTGGCAACGCCCCCTTCATATTCCATAGTACGAATGTCTCCCTGTGCAAAAATTCCTCTATTTCCTCCATGAGTTTAACCTGGAGGTAGTGGGGACTGATGTTACTGAGTTTTTTGTCCAAACATAAAACATCTGGGAGGTACAGGGGACTGATGTTACTGGGTTTTGACACAAACTTGTATCTTGATCTGTGAAAAAAGGGTTACATATCTGCTGCCCAAGTATTGCCGGAAAGATATAATTTCCCCTTTCCTTAGTCTGCTGAACCCTAGGAATCATTGGGACAGCTTAAAATTAGCAGTTTCACTATTAAAACTTGCTGCCAGTAGCATACTACAAGTTTGGTACATATCTGTCAACCAAGCAACTTTTAATTGTTTTTAACAAGACTATAACCATGCAGTTGGTATGAGCCATACCCACTGACACAAAATGACCCGAGCAATTTGATACAGAACAATTGAACTGAGGGTCCTGCAGCCCTGTTAGTGATATAAAGTTGTTGTTAGAAGCCAGTCAGTATTAAATTAATGAGGAACACCTCTGTAGTTCTTCATGCAGTTTCTGTATTTGTGATAGATTCTATTAGAAATCTGTTAACCTAAGCCCTTTGAGGTTTCAGTTAGTTTTGACATCCATATATGGTTGTACAGTATTAGCCTTTTTGCACTAGCGATGTAAAATTTTAATTTGAATTGTGGTACCATTTTAACTAAAATCCTATGTATGTACTAATTCTATCTACGGTACAAATATATCTAGTATTGTTACTAAAAATAGGCACATGCACACTCATGTTGCCACATCAGCAAGAGAGGAAGGTACAGACTAACTTTACAAAGAAAAATTGAAGTTACAAAATGTACTCATACCCACAAGCATAATGACATACATACATGATGAAGGAGATTTTCCTTTCATAGCTTCATACTTTACAAAATTTTTAACTCGCTTTTTTGTCAGATAATCGTTGACATAATCAGCAAAACCACCATTAAAATAGCACTTGGAAAAATTATTTTAAAAAATATTTCTGACAGTCACCAACTATCTATGAGAATCATTTCAACTTCATGGTCTAATTAAATTAACTGACAATATTAATACCTTATTTCAAATCCATTTTCAATTTAATTACCTATTAACATTAATACCCCAAGATTAGTATGTATACTCTTTATTTTTGGTAAAATTTTCTCTCTACATTTAATATGTATTACTCTTTGATTGTATCTAACCTTCCTGATGTTAAAGGCTGTGCTGTGAGGTAAACTGGCCTAGGCATGTTATAAGCTATGGTTGAAGAGGAAAGAACAAGGAATCCAAAACCCTTTGTCCCTGTGATTCTGGATTTGAGTCTTTCTGTTCCATAAGTAAATATTTTAACCAAATGCTACACTTGAGCATCTGAATCATGATATAAAAGCACAGTGTATTAATCTGGTAGGTTATTTAGGTATAAATGATAGTTTAACCAAATCTAAATACTAGTTTGACTCGCTAGCCCTGCTTCAACGGCTTGTTCTTATGAAATAGAATAAAATATGCCTAAGTACAGTATTACTATTTAAAAAATTCCTTTGCAGTTGAAGCAGCCAAATATATAACAATATTTACATGTAATAGAATCTAACATTAATAAAGTAAGTTAAACCAAAAATTTGGGGTTAGCAGTCACCAGTTGAAGGAATTGTAAAGTGTAGCATGAGTCAAATTTGAGAATTCCTCTTAAAAGTTAATCAGTAGTTATCCCATACTCTAACTGTTCCCCCCCCTCATTTTGGGACCACCTTGACGTGGTGAGGGGGCTCTCGAACCTCAGGAATCTCTTCCCAGATTCGAACCCAAGAGTCCCATATGACATTATATATTTTCGAGTAAACTTATGTGGACTTTTCCATTTTTTGCCAAAATTTTTAAAAGCAAATAAATGAGAAAACATATCATGGCTTAACGTGGAGTTAAATCCGAAGCTAAATAGTGAGAACTGTGGTAGATCCATCATCTACCCGACAATGTTCGGACCTGTTTTTCAGGCGGAACTATTCTGTGGAGCTGGACCACGGATTCCAGGGGGGGCCTGGTTCTAGGAATAGAACTCTCGGCATTCTATCCAGTTTGCCCATAATGTGATTAGGATGGGGATAATTGTATTAACATAATACTCTTAGTCCTAGCAAGCTGGTTCTGCTTACACTTGGGCCATACTAATCATGTTATGCCATCCCCTTTTGGGGTAGGGTAGGGATGCGGACATTTGGGAGTCCTTTCGCACTTGTGCCTTTGGCAGAAGATTTAACTTCGCGAGGGCCAATGATATCTTTCAAGATTTTTTTTTTTTTTTTTTTTTTTTTTTTTTTTTTTTTTTTTATTTTTTTTTTTTTTTTTTTTTTTTTTTTTTTTTTTTTTTTTTTTTTCTTTGTAAAAACTCAAAATTTATGAACTGTGAAATAAATGATTTGAGTACCCCTGGGCCCCATGATGGAAAACTACGGCACAGTTGATGACCTTTGGCACGTCACTCCCGAATTTCCTAGGTACTACTGCCACAAGTAGTGAAAGTACTATAAAAGATACAAAGGAACACCCTGTTCCAAGTAAAGCAGCAGAACCAGAAAACCAAATAGAGTGCATAAATAAAAAAGAAAACAAACAAACATAAATTGGTAAACTCCAATATCGTAACAATGGAACCATATATGATGAACAATAATTCTGAATTAGAGACAAATAATCCTCCCAGCAATACAGAAAAATATAAAAATCATAATAGACAAGCAACATACATAAAACAAGGACCAAAAAGAAACAAAAATTACCGACTTAATCCCACATTGGTACATTTTGATGACCTCTTTGGACCAGATAATTGGTCAAGATTTCTAGTCCTCAAAGCTGACAACAAAATCTCAGCAGCGATGCTAGAAAACAAATTACTTAACATATATCCAACACAAGACATGGAATGCAGACACATCAAGGACAATGAATGGCTTATCCAAGTAACCAATAAAAAGCAGTCCACTGCCTTTTTAAGTATAACACAAATAAATAATATAAAGGTAATAATTACAAGCCACGAAACATTGAATTATGTACAGGGTACAGTCATCCTACCCAATAGCGAGCAGGAGCTTCCTTCAAAACAACTATTGCTAGACTCCCTAAAATTGAGATATAACAATATCCACGATTTAGAAATATACTCTATTTCAAGTAGGAAAGATAAAAGTAAAAACATCAACATTGCCAAAATAAAATTTACAGGCCAAGACTTACCATTTAAAATAAAAATTCTAGGACAAAATAGAGAAGTTCGTCCTTTTGTTCCTAAACCATTACAATGTACACAGTGCTCAAGGTATGGACACACATACAAAAGATGCCGTAATAAAGCTATATGTGCAGTCTGTGCATCAGATGACCATACCACTAATTGGAACTGTAATCAATCAAAATGGATTAATTGTGGACTAGCCCATCACGCAAAATCTAAGGAGTGTTCATTTTACCAATATAACACAGAACTTCATTTGTTTTTAATAAATAGGACAGGAATGTCAGTCATGGAAGCCAGACTTGAGCTAAAAGTAAGAGGCGTTAACAATCCATCCAAAACCCCCACCTTTTCAATGTGACTAAAAATCAAGACATCAAACAGCACAATGACAAACAAGATAGTATAAACAGGGAAACTGGATTTCATACCAATAATACTGAAACACAAAATAAAAGTGATATTACAACAACCAATACCACCACTAACATAGATGATTCAGTTATCCATGGAAAAGAACTTCCAATAGAAGAAGAATTAAATAATGATGATAATCGAACTGGCAAAAAGAAAAGAATTCTAGAAAGAACCCCACCTAAGGGAAAAAAGGTAAATATTGAAAATTACAATCAATCCAGAGAGACTCAACTACACCAGGAGAACATTTTAAAAAGGATATTAAACTAACCTCATCACAAGTGGAAATACACAATTACCCTCAATCTCAATCAAACAGCCAACATCTGGACAGTAAAGATCACTCTTTACAAGTTCCATCAAATAATACTAATGAAAATCATACCATTAAACCAAACCAAAATATAACTATCACCCCCCAACCATCCACAAGACCGAAATATCCCATTAACAACAACAAAACAAATAACCCCTCAAACCAACAGTCCTTATCACTACAGAAAAGGAACAATAGAATTACAAAACCAGAAATTTCTAAAGCTAGACCAAAAACTTCTGAACCAATAATTAACATTACCAAACATGCTTCATCTTGTGGTTGTAATGAATGCTTTGTAAGTACATATAACCAACTAACTACCAAGACAGAGGACACAGTACGAAATTGTATTGACAATTTTACCAAATTAAGGAGGTGCCCTTTAACACACCAACATGAGAACGAATTATGTTCTGAATCCTTAAAATACAAAAAGGAAATTATAAAATCAAAAATAGACTTATTAATATTCAACTATGAAAAACAAACAACTGCAGAATCTAATAACCAACATACAAATACAACGATTAAAAAACCACAAATGAATTCAATGCATATAAACTACGAGATAAAGTAAAATCAGCAATCAATTTACAGAATTTAACACCAATTCCTCCCAATAATGGAATATAAAATCATTCAATGGAATATAAATGGTCTCTTAACCCGACTACGTCTGGGTGAATTACAAAGAATCATACGAGACCACAACCCCCAATGTGCATGTCTACAACATATAGGAAGTAACCCTACAAATATCCAACACTATAAAATTGCCTGTTATTCACCAATGACGGTGGAAAATTAGGCACAGCCATATACGTTCATAATAGCATTACATATGAACCCTGTTGACATACCATCTATGCCATATCAAATAACATCAATTAAACTGTATATGCCTGATAAAAGTAAAATTACTATTTGTAATTTATATAACCAACCAAATTTCAATGCAAATTTCAGATGATTTTTTCTGAACTTATTAGCAAAAGTATACAGAACCACTACTTATAGTAGGAGATTTTAATGCACATAATCCATTATGGGATATTAATAACCCCACTGACACATCCGGAATCAACATAGAGAATACTATAATGAAACACAACCTGTATTGTCTCAATGAAAGTGAAGTTCCAACATATTTTCAAATACACACCTAACCTTTTCTTCAATTGACATTTCATTATGTTCAAATGATGTAGCGGAGAAATTTGAATGGAACGTCCTAGACGATTCATACACAAGTGACCATTTCCCAATCATTCTGAACTACTTAAGTAATGTCAAAATATTGCCACCTACAAGATATAATATCCAAAAAGCTAACTGGGATAAATATTTCCTATACACACGAAAACATACCACCATTCCCACATAAGGAAGATCACAATACTACATGTGAATCCTTCTCAAACTTCATAATAAATGCTGCAGATAAAAGTATTCCAAAAACCAAAACACATTCCACAAAATCCCCTGTCCCATGGTGGAATCCAACATTAACAACATTAAGTAAAATAAAACATATATTGAGTCGCAATCTAAACAGACTCAAAACTCGCCTTAAATCACTCAACAAAATGCCCTATAGTATAAACATATTAAACAAAATAGTTATAAACAACATAACAATTAACCACATTAAACCACTAATATAAACAAATATACAGCCAAATTTAGAAAAACGGTAATAGCTGAAAAAATCGCATCATGGAAGGAATATGTCTCAAACATATCTTCAAACACATCCACAAGGGATGTCTGCAAAAGATAAGGAAAATCAATGGAAAACATATAAGACCTCCAGAAGTGCAATACATTTAAATGGAAAAATATACCATGATACTTATGAAATATCAAACATAATTGGGAAACATTTTGAAAACATCAGTGCTTACTCCAGCCTAGATACACATTTTCAAAGTATCAGAAAACAAAAAGAAAATATAATACTCAATTTTGAAACTCTTGAAGACCTGGAATATAACTATATTTTTAACATGGATGAACTAGATAATGCCATCAACTCTTGGTCATCCTCTGCACCAGGATATGATAAAATATCATTTGAAATGATAGAAAAATTAGCTCCTATAGCTAAATCATATTTATTAAAAATTTTACAATAGTATCTGGCTAAAACGTGTCTTTCCTGATAAATGGAAACATGCCATAATTATTCCAATAAACAAACCAGGAAAGGATGCAAGTAATCCATCCAATTATAGACCGATATCTCTAACAAGTTGCCTATGCAAAATCTTAGAAAAAAATGGTTAATGCACGATTAACGTATGTAATAACCAAAGAATCCATTTTAACACCAACACAATCTGGTTCAATAGCTGGCAGATCAACCCTAGATCCCTTAACACATTTAGAAGATCATATCAAAAAGGCTTTGAACAAAAGAAATTAACAGTAGCTATATTTTTTGATATAGAAAAAGCATACGATACAACATGGAAACATAACATCATGCAAAAACTCCACTCCAAGGGACTAAGAGGCCACTTACCAATATTTATTAAGAACTTCTTAACAAACAGAACTTTTCAAGTAAGAGTAGAAAATTCCTACTCAGTAACCTATAAACTGGAAGAAGGAATCCCTCAAGGTAGTGTCTTGAGCTGTACATTGTTTGCTTTAGCAATCAATGACATTACTATAAATTTACCAAGTGGTGTAAAAAACAGTTTATATGTTGATGACTTTGTCATTTACTATACGAGTAGTAATCTGAGACACGCTCAGAGAGTTCTTAGTACTGCCATTTCAAATATATGTAGTGTTGGGCAAATTCGTTTGGATTTAAATTTTCAACTGATAAAACAAAAGCAATCGTCTTCTACAAAGACAAAAGGTGGATGAAGAACCAAACAATCAAACTGCATCTTTATAGCACTGAAATACAATTTTGTACAAAAATCAAGTATCTAGGAGTAATATTTGATCAACATTTAAATTGGAAAGAGCACATCAAATACATTAAAGCCAAGGGCATCAAAGCCCTTGCCATATTAAAAAAGTTATCACACACTAATTGGGGAGCAAAGCGAGACATTTTATTAATGATATATAAGGCAACAGTCTTATCCATAATAGATTACTGCTGTCCAATATATTCATCCGCCTCAGAATCTGCATTAAAATCTCTCGATGCAGTGCACCATGAAGGCGTGCGATTGTGCACAGGAGCTTTCACCAGATCGTCCCCAACAAATAACTCAACTTTTGGTGGAGGCAGGTATTTTGCCCTTAAAACATCACCGTAATTTAATAACAAATACAAAGAGGTCTTTCAATGCAAGCGGGATCGTCTCCTGCAACTTACTGCTTCCAAAACTGTAATCAAGTAACAGCAGTTAATAGTACAAGCTCTTTCCCAAAAAGAGCTAGATACATAATGAACATACATAATATGAATCCAATTTTTCACCCACCAATGGAATTGCCACCACCATGGATTTTAAATAGAGTAAAGATATGTACCTCCCTGTCTTACCTACTCAAAAAACAAATGACAAGTACGGAAATGTACCGCCAACATGCTTTGGAACACATTAGAAGAAAGGCGACAAATTTATGATATATACAGACGGCTCCAAAAATAATGTTGGAGTAGGAGCATCTGCATATTCGAAAATATGTTAAGTAAAAAAAGCCTACCTTCAATATCAGCCAGTATTTACTGCTGAAGTCACAGCCATACAGATGGCTCTAGATATGATATCTGAGGCAAAAGCAAGTGTCTCTGTAATTTTCAGTGACTCACGTAGCGCTATAGATGCAATAGGACAGTATAAATCAGGAAACCAAATAGTACAGGAAATTCAAATAAAAATTCATCAACTCCTCCAATCAGGAATATCAATGGAAATATGTTGGATCCCAGCACACTGGGAATGTAAAAGGAAATGAATATGCAGACTGCTGCCAAATTAGCCTGCACTATCCCTCCAACAATTTCATATGCCCCAGTGTCAGACTGGGTAAAATCAGTTAAAACATTAATTTACCAGGATTGGAAAGAAGAATGGGCCTCGGTGCAACAACAAACAAACTTAAAAATATAAAAACTGAAGTCTATGCATGGAGGACATCCTCACAGGAGGAAAGAGCAAAAGAGGTGATCCTAGCAAGGCTACGTATAGGACACACAAGATTCTCACATGGTCACTTGATGTCAACACCACATGCTGACCCAGTGAAATGTAACAGATGTCAAATACCCATGACAGTGCAGCATTTGCTTGTTGAGTGCCCAAAATTGGACCCCAGCAAAGATCTATTTATCTGCGGAGTTTCAGAATGAAAAATATTCTTGCGGAAAGCAGGGATTTTTCAATTAATAAAATCATAAATTTTTTAAATAAGACGGGTTTCTCCAAATAAAGTCTAATTTTTTTTTTTTTTTTTTTTTTTTTTCTTCTCAGGATTGGAAAAATTGATCCCTGAGAACCAGCCCGAGAAGAGTCTACTTGAGACTCAGAGGTCTGGAAAAACTAACACCTATTAATAATAATAATAACTAACTGTTCCCATCTGTAGAGAAATTGTCAGAATCTGAAACATTTAAGTCTGTTAGAAATTTTTGTATAAACTTAAATTATTGATAATTTTCAAAATTTGTTTTAAAGCTTTCCTAGAGTTATTGAAACTAGAATAATTAAAAAATGTTTTATGTATTAGGGATGAGAAATGAGTTTTCTTCTCTGGAAATCCTACACTAGTAGATGGTTTGGACCTTTTTATTGTTTTGTTTGTGTGATGCTCTGGCATGTACACAATAATTTTTGTATGTAATGTAAATGGGTCCATGTGTGAATTTTATGCAGCTTTTGAAAGAAGTGATAAAATTTCTTAAGGGATGGTTACATTTACGTTCACGGATTCATTAAGCAAGGATGCATGATTATTTATACCAAAAATTTCACGATTTAAGTATAATTATACAAAATTAAAATCTTAATGATTAAATAATTTTATACAAAACTAACATCCACATGATTATAAAATTTGCTATTATTTGCTTCTGTAGTATGAGTCCCTTGCCAGTAACTTTGTAACTCCAGTCATGAATTTGCTATCTGTATAGTTTTACTGAGAGAAAAATCAAGTTGCAGTTCATATAGGGAATTGTGGGGAGGCTGGGTGACTTGTGGAGAATCTCAACTGAGTGTTTAAAAAAAAATTATATATGGTAATAAAAACAGTTTGGGATACTTGTAGAATCTTCTTTTTACTTCTAATTCTGCAATGGGAGTCTGAACACTAAAAATTTTCACCACAGAAATTATTGCCTTCGAAGTTGGTGCTCTAGTCGTTTAGTTATCCTGTGCATCCTTTTAGCCTTTATTTCATGTTTTCATTAATATAGCTTTCTCTTTAACTTTGCATCTTTTTCTTATGGTAAAGAGTGTTGGTAGAAAGTATTCCATCATCCCAGTATAATAATACTGTATTTCTGTGTAATTTAATTCTAATTACTGCCGTCTAGCCTTTTAAAAAATAAAACTCAATAATATAGTGGTGAAGGTGAAATAGTGTAGTTGTCAAAAGGGGAGAAACAAATGTCTTCCTCTGCTATGTATATGTACAAAATGTAATAGAATCACCTTTCTTTAATATAGTCTCTTACTATTCTTTACATACGTATCAGGGTTGAAGTATGTTTAATTTTTTAAGCCCAATGATACTGTATTTAGAAGGCAATATGTAAATGGAACTGTTGTTAATGAATCTTTTAATGCAATGCAAGCATGTTGAGTTTTGATGATTGAAGTAATCTCACTCAGCACAGAGTACTGTAATAAGATATAGTAGATGACTCTATAGGAGGTTTTTGTCTGATTTCTGTAAAAAGCTATTTACTGAAAAACCAGTTTTGCTTTTCATTATTAAGGTGGTGTTGTTAATTCATTTTCAGTTTATAGTAGTATTTTATTGGCAGTTTACTACCCATTTCAGGGGACCATGAGTCATCGTTTTTGTCAAATATCTTTCAAACTACTGTATGTACTCTTGTAATGCTGTCTCACATATCATGTGACCTCCAAATTTTCACCCTTAAAAAATTATTTTATCATGTATCTCGTATATCATGCGAGTTCAGTTTTGAGACCAAATTACGATAGGTTAACCTCTTTTCCTTCTCTTTATCTATCCCATTTTCTAGTTAGGCTAACCCCATTTCCGTCATCTCTATCTATCCTATCTTTTACTTGAGTTAAAAAAGTAAAAGAGAATGCTTAAAGTATTGTTAGTAAATGCATACTGCCAGAAACTGCTGATTTGCTATGAAAAACTGAATCCAATAACAATGGCAGTTTTGCCTGCATTTGAACCATTGTATGATAGTAAAAACTTACCGTAGTTATGTTACAAATGATGTTAGCAGAGTAGGACTGACATATTTTTACTTTGCTATATCCTTATTCACTATGGAGAAAAGATCGGCAAGGGCATAGGTATATTGCTAAATTTAAGCTGCGAGTTGTAGCTGAAGCTGGGGAAAGAATGTTCATCTGCTAACGACTATTATCGTGCATCGGCAACATGGATGAAACTGCCACAAACTACGGTATAGTACCATAAACAAAATTTGAGAGAAATGTGTTTTAATCAAAACTATTGGGCATGAAAGAACACATTTTACTGTTTTCACTCCTATAAAAAATAAATAGGGAAAGTTCTTAGTATCTGATGAAATCAAAGTGAAAGTATTGAACGGAATCTTGATTTTTTTACGCAATAATCATGCCCTCAGTGCCATCTAATAATGAAGTAATTAACTAAATTTCATTCACAAATATGCATATTCAAGTGATACATAACTAAATTTCATTCGCAACTATACATATTCAAGTGATATTTCTACTTAAAAATACTAACGTAAAATAACCTTGTCCCATATATGTATCTAGAGATTCATTTATGCTAACTAGAAGCAAGAAAATCAGCATAATAAACTTACCTCCCAATCGCCCTCAGCTGATTTCCAAACCATAACATTGATTGCTATGTTTGCATTTTATAATACAATAGTAATATGAAAATACATACAATATTATTGGATGCAGTGAAGCAAAGCAAAGCTTTTTAAAAGATCCATGGAAAAGGTGCATATTCATTATGTTGGTATTTTATCAAATGATACTAATATGTGAATATTACATACGCTAATTTTATATCTTGTGTATGTGACCCCCTTAAAATTAGCTCCAAAATTAGGTCTTCAAAAGTCTCATGGTACGTGAGTATATATAGTAATTATTTGATCGAAATGTACTTTGACACAGTGTACAAGACACCTCCCACCATTGTCAAATGGTTTTAGTTGAGGCGTTTACTCTTGAATTACATGGTGACCTTCAGCTTATTCACCCTAAGACTAAGAGAGACAATATCTGCTCACTTCCCCCAATTAGGCAGAGCTTTGTGTACCTCCTTATTGAGTTAGCAGGTAAATTGCTGTGAAGAAAAAAAAATGGGTATAATTTGTGGGAAACTACTATCACTATCATAATATTATTGTGTGCTTTTCTTTATTCATATCACACTATAATTTCGTTTCTACTAATCTAATGCCATGTAATTCTTGTACTATAGTGAGTTTTGTGAATGAGAGTTTCATGCATCTTGACATTAATGTAAAGTGACACACTATTTTCATATACGTACGTACATACCTGTTTTTGAGATAGGTTCTAAAATAGTTTTACTTTTATTTCTTAAAAAAATGGAAAATTACACGTTTTTCCGTCATAATTTCCTGATACCCATATTTGCAGCCATCAACACAACACACATGGCATTATGCAGTGCTACATATACTCAGTGATTATTGAGGAATTCTCAAGTCTACCTTAGTTCACAGGTGCATCTTAAAGAAAAAGGAGGTGTTTACTTTATTATAACCCCGTGACAGTCAGGTGAGCACTGAAAGGGTTTCCCACCCAGAACCTTTGGGTTTGAGCATTTAAGATACCTCTAAGATATGTCATCGCCTATGTAGTTACCCCAGGTGGGAGCCAACTCCACCCAATTGAGTGTACCTTGTCTCTCTTGGCCTTGATTCATCCAATATTAATGTACCTGCTATCACTATCTTTTAAATCCTTTACCCCTCATATCAACATGATGATGAGCAGGAAGATAACGTAACCAAAATTACGTCGCATGGTTTAACCTGCAACCCAGTATATAATTAATGCTACTTATAACAGAAAACATTTTGGATGTTACATTAAACCTCCCTATCCTTTTCATTATTAATCCTCCAGTTATCTTCTGGTATTGCAAAATATCATGGAAAACAGTATTTTATCGCATATTATAAATTATAGAGAGGTATTGGGCGTGAGAGATAAGAAAAACAGCAATAAAGAGAGAGAGAGAGAGAGAGAGAGAGAGAGAGAGAGAGAGAGAGAGAGGGGGGGGGGGGGAATGGATGGGTGATAGCAGACGTTCGATTGCGTAGTTGACTCCTGCTGACTCATGCATCTTTACCTTTAAAAGTCAAGTGTAAACATATTGACTGACACCATTTGACAATGCACTGTGCTTTTGCCAAAATTAGCAGGTGTCTTGTACACTGTGTCATAGAAGTACATACCATTTCGATCAAATAATTAGTTTGAAAGATATTTGAAAAAAATTGTGACTCATGGTCCCTGAAATGGATAGTGGTTTATTCAAATAGTTACAGTACAGTAACTACAGCAACAAAAATAATGATGACCTTCTTGTCCTACTTAACTCCCTAGCATTTCAGAAAGTGCCCTTGGACCTGGTTAACTCACATTTTAGGAAATGCTCTTGAATAAGAGTGATTGGAATGGATTTTGCCTCTTGAATACTGGGCTTTCAACATTTACAACTTAAAGGTACAATTCAAGTAGCCCATATTGGCTTGTTTTTCTGTTTTATCAGTCTTTCAGCCATTTGCCCAGTTGTTGAAATAATTACCGTCTACTACTATGATGTAAGAGTATAATAATTTTTTCTATGAAATTTAGGCAAAATGTTTCTATTGTTTGTTGTGTCATCTTGCCCTCAAAATAACCATGCACTGATATTGGACATTTCTTTTCCAGTTCATATCATATTAGAAATAATTTGGACTTGTTGGCATAGAGCTTGTGTGGTTTTTTCAATTTGCTGTTAATTTAAGTCAGCTAGAATCTTGTTCACTGAAAACTATTTAATATAATTAGTCTATAGCAGTTGTTGTTTTCACTTGGAAAATATTTAATTTTGTTTTATTTATGTTGTACAACATTTGGTATATGTATTAACTTGAAATTAAGCAGTCAGTTTTTTTTATTATTGTTCCGGATCATTTCATAATGTATAAAAGTATGTGTCATTACTTGCATATGTCACCAATAGTTTGGTTCTAGTTCATGTTGCTAGTCAGAACTGGTATTGTGCTTAGATGTCCTTGTGATTTTAATAGAGGCAACATTCTCTCCATAGTGACAATTCTATCTCTCAGATTGAAAGGTGAATGAGATGTCTCATATTGTAGACATTCAGCGACTGTGATAGTGAATCGTGGCATGTTGAAGATTATTGTGTAGCTTATGGTAAGATGCATTTAAGTAAATTTTTATGCATTATTTGGCTACCTAAAGTAAAACCATTTATGTACTTTAGACTGAACTTGTTGAAAATAATGGCCAGACCAGTGTATTTTCAACTTATTTTAGAGATGGGGTACCACTTTTATTTATTTTTTTCATTAGGAATATGAATTTATATTGGACTAGTAATGAAGTACCTATTGCCCAATGCTTAAATTGAGCCAACTGTGAAAGTTAGGATTTAGCTGGTAGAGTTCTTTAGTGTGTGTTGCATGTAAAGGTTAGCAAGCTAGATCAATGCTTTATAGAGAGGACAACAAATGAGCTTCCAGTGAAAGTATGCCTTCCCTTTCTCTCTATGTGAGAAGGATTTGAAATCAAACATACTTCTAACTAATTGGTTCCAGCAGAGAACAGTCCATTTTTTTTTTAGGGGCATGGGAATTATACATAAAATGACTAATATTAATACTGTAATTCTTTGTTGGAAAAGTCGTGTATAATTTAGAATTTCAACCAGATTTTTCTGTGTCCTGACCAAATATCATTACTATTTTACTATGGGAAAGGTTTGTCTTGTGTATTAATTACTGATTAGATAACATATCAAAAAAATGAAGCTAGTGATAGCAGAAGGATATGTGCTAGTGTCCTATCTCAAGAATGAACTGCACAGTTTTTTTCTTCTCTTCTTTTACTACAGGTCAATGCACATATTATGATGACCAGTCAAGTTTTGAAGACAGTTTGTGGGTGCTGCTTAAAGGGTGTATTATTTATTGATAACGTATAATTGAAAAGTTTTGGGACAGGAAAGGGTTGCACGTGTATTTGGGTTAAGCTAATTCTATTGTATTTATATCAAGTAAACAATCATATGAATGACTGTTACTCTTCAGAATGTAAGACTCCTATGTCCATTATGGAGGAAGCTCATTGAATTACAGGTGTTTGATAAGTATAGCTGTTGAAAAAGTTTAAAATTTCTTGGCCGTCTCTTGTGTATTACGTATTTAGAATAAGAAATACGTGAATATCTTTGTATCATAAGAACACCTTTGAGGCCTTGAAGGTTATGTACAGTGCAGACTTGGTGTCAAGCTTTTTTTTTTTTTTTTTTTTTTTTTTTTTTTTTTTTTTTTTTTTTTTTGTAAAATTACTGTTATGTTTTTGCAGATTACCAAGGCTATCAATATATTTTACTTACTGTAGAAAATTTACTGTACATCAACCAAAATAACTGTGTTCTTTATACACTATTATAAATCATGAATAATACAAAAGTAGAAGATAGAAACCCTACCTAAACCATATTGTGAAGTTGTGATTAGTGAATTTAAGGTCCTTCTGGTAACTACATTTTCAATTAGTGTGATAAACACAGCTTTTAGAATAATGCACAGGTTAGCATTTTCATTGTATATTAAAAAATTCACATTGATGGACGTGGTTATTTCATATCATTGTTGAGAATAAGAAATTTTATAATGTATATTAATTTGTTGATACTTAATTGTTGAGTACAAGTACTTCAGCTCCTAATACTTATTAGACTAAAAATGAAATTATATATATAGATAGCATAGGTTTTTTTTACTATTATTTTACAATTTTTATTTTTGTGGATTTTATTATTGTTATAAGAATTTTTATTTTTAAGAAACTTTATGATTCTCATGTTCTTATTTTATTGGTGCTATGTTTATACATTTAAGCAATCCAGTTTCCCATAATTCTGGGAAAATATATAGGTAATTCTTCCCCCACTTTTTGCTGAATATTCAATTACTTACAGTAATGTAATTAACATCTTTGAAACTTTTATGTACTACTTTATTTTTGTTCTGAAAATGCACTTCATTAATGTAGTGCTTGATTTGTCTTTTTTTTCCCCTCCCGGTCATGACTTCTCTCTAACCAGTGGGTTTACTTGTATGGGAGGCACGAAACCACTGTTGCTTAAGTTTTTTTTTTAACTGCATTTGAAGCTCAACTATCACACACTGAGCCATTTCTTTTAAACATTTCTAGGGCTTCATTTACCCCTTTGCTTACTCTGAAAGCAAAAATAATAATGGAACTGTAGATTTTGGTGCTATGAATAAATTTTTGTCAGGACTTGAAGATGCTAATTGCAAACTTTTTTTTTCTGTGTTAAGTACTTAGAGTTGCAGCACTTCAAAATAATTGGGTAATGTTTTTGTAAACATATTTGTTATGTCAAAGTATGTTTGAAATTCAGAGGCTTAAATATCCTAATGAAAAACTATTTCTGTCCAGTGTATTTTTTGAACACTTGTTACTTGAGTAAAATTTGACTCCTTGTAATTTTTTATTTCTGTAAATTTATTACTTATATTACTTGATGCAGTCAGTAACTTTAATTATGTGGGAAAATTACTTTGAATCTTTTGTGCCACTTAACTTATTTACCTTATCATATGTTACGAGATTATTTGATATAACTTTAATGAAACCTTGAAAAGAGAAAATCAAGAGGTAAATTTTAAATTTTTGCTTGGTGTAAATTATCGGCGTAATTTCCATTAAAGTGATGAATAGTTTATCTTAACCCTCTTACGCCGATTGGACGTATTAAACGTCGAGTCAAAATGTCTCCCGTATGCCGATTAGACGTATCATACGTCGGCTCAAAAAAGTTTTTTTAAAAATTCGCGGAAAAATACTTATAGGCCTACCAGCCGAAAACTTTTGTATCACGCGCCTTGGGGGATGCTGGGAGTTCACGGATCAAGGCGTTGTTTTGTTTACAATCGCTACGCAGGCGCGCAAGCGCGAATTTCTTTCTTATCGCACTAAAAAGTATCAGTGACACATCTCGGAAATTATTTCGTCACTTTGACATAATTATTGCACCATTTTAAATTATCCTTTACATGAAGTATTATATATGAAAATGTGCGCAATTTCATGCACAATACAACTAAAAAATACTCATTATTGTAGCTTTTATCAGTTTTGAAATATTTTCATATAAATAACGATAAGTGCAAAAATTTCAACCTTCGGTCAACTTTGACTCTACAGAAATGGTCGAGAAACGCAATTGTAAGCTAAAACTCTTACATTATAGTAATATTCAATCATTTGCCTTCATTTTGCAACAAATTGGACGTCTCTAGCACAATATTTCGATTATGGTGAATTTATGAAAAAACTTTTTCCTTACGTTCGTGCGATAAACTCTTCCGATAAATTTTTTTTCGTGCGATTGTCCTAATGTTTGCAACCCTTTTAAATTTGCCGTTACATAAAGTTTTATATATGGAAATGTGCGCAATTTCATGCACAATACAACAAAAAACAACCCATGGTTGTAGCTTTTATCAGTTTTGAAATATTTTCATATAAATAACGTTGAATTGCAAAATTTCAACTTTCGGTCAACTTTGACTCTACCGAAATGGTCGAAAAAACGCAATTGTAAGCTAAAACTCTTATATTCTAGTAATATTCAATCATTTACCTTCATTTTGCAACGACTTGGAAGTCTCTAGCACAATATTTCGATTTATGGTGAATTTATGAAAAAAAAAACATTACGTTCGCGCGGTAACTTCCGAAAAAATCAGAATTTTTTTGTGCGATTGTCGAAATGTTTGCACCATTTAAAATTAGCTGTTACGTAAAGTTTTATATATGAAAATGTGCGTAATTTCATGTAGAATACAACTAAAAATGATTGAAGGTTGTAGCTTTTCTCTATTTTCGAAATATTTGCATATAAATCACGATAAATAGGAAAAAAACCACGTTCGGTCAAATTTGACTCTACCGAAATAGTTGAAAACGCAATTGTAAGCTAAAACTCTTACGGCCTAGTAATATTCTGTCATTTTTCTTCATTTTGAAACAAATTTGAAGTCTCTAAAACAATATTGTGATTTATGGTGAATTTTTGAAAAATATATTTACCTTCACTACCGCGCGCGCCGATTCGCGGCCGCAAGTCTCCGAAATACGTACATGGCATTATCCTAATATTTGCTCCTTTTCATATTAGCCTTTTTATAGAGTTTCATATATCAAAATGTGCGCAAATTCATGAAAAATACAATAAAAAATAATTGAAGGTTGTAGCTTTTTCCATCTTCGAAATATGTCCATATAAAAAATATATATATTAAAATTTCGACATTCGGTCAAATTTAACTCTTCCGAAATGGTCGAAATCTGCAATTCTAATCTAAAACTCTTACAGTATCGTAATATTCAATCATTTGTCTTAATTTTGAAACAAATTGGAAGTCTCTAGAACATTATTTAGAATTACGGTGAATTTTTGAAAATAACATTTTTTTTACGTCCGCTCGTTACGAATTCGTACATCGTTTTGTGATAATATTTTTCCGGTGTTGCTTTTATTGTTTTACAATGTATTATATATCAAAATGATCGCAATTTAGTGTACAATACAACGCAAAAAAGTAACTGGTTAGCTTTGACCGTTTTCTGCACAGCGTGATTTGAATTTACAATGTATGTAAATTATCGGCGTAATTTCCATTAAAGTGATGAATAGTTTATCTTAACAGGAACTGGTTTAGCTCTACGAGCACTCCAATAGGACAACCCCCCTCCCAACTACAGTGAAACATGCTGATCACATACTATGCATGTTTAAGCCTTTATTTCCATAAGTGGATTGAATTTCTTTTATGTTGAATATTTTTTACACATGTATGTCCATTGAGTCAAAATTACGTTTAGATGATCAGTGAAAATTACAGTTAATAATAAATACAATCCTTGTTGTATAATCTTAGTTTGTTATACTATTTATTACTCATAATTGTGTCAACACTAAGGTAGTCTTATGTCAGCATTTTGACCAGTTCTAAAAAATTATTAGAAATCTGTCTTCCTCCCATACAGCTTTAGGTACCAATACAGTACATCGTGAAGACCAGAGGTTTTCAACGGCCAATTTTAATATCAAATTCATAAAGTATTACGTACTTTAGAAATAATGATTAAGGTTATTGAAAGGTGAGCATCCATGCAATTATTGTTGTCAATAGGCATCCATCCAATTATTGTTGTTTTTAGATTAATTACTTGTTACAGTAGTAAAGCCATAGTTAGATTAGGGGTGATACTCCCACAGGTGAGACAAATTGAATTCCTGGATACATTTGTTTTGCTCACTCTGTCTCCACTTCCTTACTTAGTCAGTCAACTTCACTTTCGTAGATATACAGTTTTCAATTGTGACTGTGCAGGTGACAGGCAAGTATTACTATGTAGCAGCCTCTGCGTCACATTACTAGACTATTTGTAATTTATACTTGTCGTTTACTCAGAATTTCTTGTTGCACAGTTTCACATTCTTTTTGAACAGTTCACTACCAGTTTTATGACCTTACAGCCACCCTAATACAAAAATTAGGGCATTATAATCTTTCATGGGTATTATATAGCAGTAGTGTTGAGTACTTTGCATTGCCAGAGATGTTTCTGGCTGAAGGAGTGGAATTAAGTACACTATAGTGGCTTAGTGACAGGTATATCAAACTGCCAAAGATGAGTCAAAATCTGCTGCTGTTGTGATTTGTTAGTGGAAAAAAGGACAGTACTGAGTGAACCCAAACACTGTCGCCAGGTGTTCTGGTCCTCACCATATGTTCTGGAGACTGGTTAGCTTGGCCAAACAGGTTATTATATCCGAGTCTTAAGCAAGAATTAAGACAACTACACTTAAGATGTCTTGTAACCTCAGCAAGAGAACTTGACCTTCTGGAATTAATTAACACCGAGATACAGCTTATTTTCAGAGGTTATCAACCGGTCTTGATCTGGAAAACTGACTAGCCTTCACATTATTCAAGGAATAGGTAAAACAGCACTTGGACATACAACTGGCTCTGATAGTTCTTCAGGCTACAGATCAACTTGGGCATCATCAGGGTGTCATCCAGGACTGATTGTGTCATCCACACAGTATGAATTATCACACACTCATATTCCTTTAACCAAACCTCGCTGGACTATTTTTTATAACCTTGTTTGTGATACAAAAAAAAAAAAATTTAACCATATGATCAAATTGAAAAAAATATCATATCTGGTATGAAAGGATTTGTTCTAAAATCTGTAATCTTATAGTATAATTACTATATCTTTGAAACAATGTGCATTTCTTTTCTTATGGGAGGGAAACAATGTGCATTTCTTTTCCTATGGTAGGGCAAAGGGAAATGAGGACACTGATAAAAGTAGCCAAAACGGTAATTTCTATGACCAGATAAACTTCTATCCCAGTCAGTAATTATTAAATATGTATAATGATAAAACCTAAATACAATGGCAGATTTTATAAATTTATGTATCAACCAAAGAAGACCATAAAACTAATTTTATCCCACCTAGGAATTGGCTTTACTTATTTGATGCATGGATACTTAATGAATAGTTCACATGACTAAATCCCTTGTATGCAGAGAATGCAGGGCAACACTAACAGTTAATTCAATTTTATGTGTGCATGAAATTCAACCAACAGAAAATGACAGGTTTTGGGAAGAAAGTGAATTAGGTTTTGCGAAGAAAGTGAATTAAGGGAATTTTGACAATTTTCAATTTACACTGTTTTCAAGAATCTAGTTAATACAATGAATATTCTATTAAGGCCTCCCCTTGAGGCTAGTCCTTCAAGGGTTGAGTATTTTAACTCTGTTGTCTGGTTAAACTGCTATGATAATCAGGGGTGGCTTACACCTACTGAACAGCCAACTGTCTTTCTACTGTTAGTATGCATCCACAAAAGCTTTCCTTCATGTCAAGGAAAAAAAAAAGCATTTAAAATTTTAAGCAACATGATTGAGAAAATGTTAACAAAAGATACATAACACCTTTGGAGTTCACCTTTATATAATAACTGAATGCTTAAGAAATTAATGTATTGTATACCGTAAAGTTAAGAAATTTTAGTCTGTGCAGTTTTATGAATGGCCTCAACCCGAGTCATACTTTCAGTACTGTTTGGTGCACACAAGTTTTTGTATGATAGGAATAAATATATCAACTGTTTATTTTCATACTCTACAAAAAGAGAGTGTATGAAGTTATTTATTGTAAATATTCAAATTACTTGGTATTTTTTAGTTCCTGTTTTGCTGGTACTACTATTAATTTTTCCCTTCCCTTTAAGATGACAGGTGGTTGTTGTTAAAACAAATGTGCTTAAGTAACAAGTGTCAAACGTACTTTTAAAAAAATAGTTGTAATTGTTGCTCAGGAAGCTTTACTTATTGTCATTTGATTTGATGTCCTTTTCAATATTATTGTTAAATCTGTAAGCCTACAGTATGTGTAAGAGTTTACTTTTTAAAGTATAAAATGAATATCAATTAAAAGTTACTGCTGTAGTACAATGCAATTCATATCAGGTACTTACAGCTACAAGCATTAGGTTAGTGCCATATATTTGTTTGTTACAAGTTTAAATCAAGGTTTTCAGAATATGTACATAAGTGTAAAAGTCTACTTATAAAAAAATAAAGGTATCCTTTCTCTCAATAAGTGGAGTATATTGCCCTGTTGTGTATTTAAACTAAGCAGTGTAAGTTTAGTTAATATGTTTATCAAGTTAAAAAAACCCAAACCCAAAATTTCATTTACAATATACAAGCAATACCCAGTTATTGGCGGGGGTTCATTTCCGACGGCTTGATTAGCGATAACAACCGATAACCAAAGATTGGTGCTTTTTGGTGCCGTTAATGGTGCCTCTGTTATGTATGTATAGACGCCAATACTCAATTATCGGCACTGATAACTGGAAATCTAATTTTAACGCTAAATAAGCACCATAAAACTAGTTTGCTGATAACCGAGTCTGCAGATAAGTGGGGACTGCCAGCATACTTGCTTTCATAGTTAATGGGGACTGCCTGCTTACCTTGCATTACACAGTTAATATGTTCTAAGATGTGTGACTTAAGCTGAAATTCACCTAAATCACACAAGTAATTTAAAGAAGGACTTAGACACCCAATAAACCTCTATGAGTAACTCGAATGTAATTAGTACTGTACATGCACAGTAGGTTGTTTGATAGATAAACACTTTCATTTTTAAATAAATTTACTTACTTACTTAACTTTATCTTCCCGCCACTGGCCAGTGGCATAAGGCTGATACAGATTTTCACTTATCGCGGTCGGTTCTGGTCCCCATTAATAGCGATAGGTGAGGGATTACTGTATTCATTTACCACTACTACCCTGGTGTTACGTCACTGGACGAAGCTTTCGCGTTACCCTGTGATGTTTGTTTATTCCTGATGGTAGAAATCTGGCAGAATTTGGAAGAAGTAAAGAGGAAGAGAGCTAGTCAAGTGTCATCATCCTCCTCTTCTAGATCATCATATTTTCATGTCTCCACCCCTTCGACTCCTAAGGCTTTGCCGTAGAAGAGAAGGTGGTCTTCCCCCGTAAGAAGTCTCGTCACGGGACCTCTAAGGGTTTGTCTCGCTCCGGTGAGACAGGTGGGTCTTCTGCTGGTCCTCCCGTTCCTCCGGGAACGGGGACCCGTCTCTCCTTCCTCAGGGATGAAAAAGACGGGGACCATGGAGGTACCGATCGCTGGTACCTCCTCTCCCAGCTCCAGAGGTTTACCTCCGGACCGGGAACCGTCTCGGCTGCTCGTTTGCGAGCGTCGCCGAGTGTACGGTCACCTACGAGTGACTGTGTAGCCAATGTCCAAACTGCTGAATACGCTCACCGTGTCGGGACCCAGGCATGGAGCGTAAGGATCCTAAGAATCGCTCAGATGACTCTCACCAGACCGGCGATCGCTCTCGCAGCCATTGTCCGGTACCCAGGGTTGGCGTGACGTTCCCACGGGACTGTCCACGCAGAGACCGGTGGAGGCTGCCCATCCAGCCCTCTTGAGAGGTTTCGGCCTCAACGAGGACTTGGAAGAGTCGGAGGACGGTGTCCGCTGTCTCCTGTCAGGTGCACGCTCAGCCCCACCCAGACGACGCGACCAGTCTCGGTGGTGGCAGATGCTTCGCCTGCCAGGCGAGAGTTTTGTAACCCTTCTTGAGGAAGCGTTCTCTCCACTACTGCTCCCGCAGGTCCCTCCGGATAGGTGCAGTTGGGCCGTGTTGCTATGCAATAGCCCCAACTCCGTCCTGGATGGAGGACCTGTCGGTTGTCCTGAGGAAGTCAAGGAAGAAGAGGAAGGTATCGTCATCTTCTCTGTCGTCGTCTTTGTCATCGTCTTTTGCCGCCTCTTCCCCTTTGACTTACAAGCCCCCCAAGGCGAGGAAGAAGAAGGTGGCCTCGCTCCCCACAAAGAGGTCTCGCACAGAGACTTCTAAGGGTCTGTCCCACTCCGGCGGGACAGGTGGGTCTTCCGCTGGTCCTTCCGTTCCTCCGGGAACGGGGCCCGTCTCTACTTCCCCAGGGAAGAAGAAGACTGGGACTGTAGGGGTACCGGCTACCGCTGGTACCTCTGCTCCCGGCTCCAGAGGTTGTACCTCCGGGCCGGGAACCGTCTCAGCCGCTCACTCGCGCCACCGAGTGTACGGTCACCTACCGCATGCAGCCAAGGTCCAGACTGCTGAGTATGCTCACCGTGTCAGGACCCAGGCACGGAGCGGAAGGATGCTAAGAGTCGCTCAGGTGACTCGCCAGACCGGCAATCGTCCGGTACCCAGGGTTGATGCGACGTTCCCACATGGCAAGGCTGGGAAGAGGTCCCCCCTGGTCACCAGCCCCGGTACCGTGGCGCATCGAGAGGACGGTGCTCACTCTTACCACGTTAGTGGACACTACCAGTCACCCGACTCGCTCCCACCGGGACCGGACGGCCTGCACGACTGGTAGCCGCTCCCCTGACGCACGAGACCGACGCTACCTTCCTCGGTCAGCGCTTCTCCGCAAGGAAACCACTGGTCCAGACCCGCAGCTCAATCGCCATCGTGGGTTGGTGATCGCCTGCAGTCCTCCCAGCCTACCGGTTCTGCTGGTAGGCGGGGTAGGAGCACTTGTAGCCGCTCCCCTGATGCAGGAGACTGACGGTCCGTCCTCGGTCCAGTGCTTCTCCACAAGGAGACCGCTGGTCCAGACCTGGGGGTGGGGGGGTTTGCCGAGCGTTTAAAATTCTTCGGAGTTTCTAGTACTCTCCAAATGTTTTTGTCTTCTACGATTTGCAAACACTTGGGCAAGACCACGGTTCAGAGTGGGCGAGAAGAGAATTCCTGATATTTGTTACTACGATAATCGGGAATCTCGCCGAATTGCTCGAATTCCTTGGAAGCCATTAATTCCTGGAATTTCTAACATTCGAAGGAAGTACCTCTTCTGAAGGCGGCCACCCCTGGGCATAGAGACGAACGGGCAATAACAGTCAAACTTCCTCTCTTTTTTTTCCCTTTACTTCTTGGTTATACCAGAATGAAACTAGGAAATAAGAGGAATTCGGTGGAGTTTACTCCTCGGAATTCGAAACCGAGAGACTATGTTTTTGGTTCAATCCTAAGATTTTACCAAACATACGTCAATCTGTTCGGATGGATAGCACCGAGAGTTTGAATGATCCAGTTCGGCTTGAACTAGTCGTCTTCGGTATCCTGTTATCGCCGTAGAAGTCTTCCTTCAGGAAATCTTCACCTCCGCTATCTTCATTAGAGAATGAAGGAGGTCAGCTTCCAGTGCTTATTCTTGTTCCTTGAATGGAAGAGAATTTAGGCTGGAGGTCTATGTGCAGGAACCTACAAATATACTACGTATATTTCTCTCGCGACATGCTTCTGTTATCAGTTAAATTGTTCGAGGTGTAGGCACATACTGTAGTTAACTGTACGTGTATGTGACCGAGACTAATAGTTTCTTCTCTTAATTGAACTACAACTCGGGACTGCCTTGCAAGCCTCCCAAGAGTTACCGGTTTCGATTTTGAGATACTAGTGGTATTGTTTACAACAACAACAACACAGCATTTGCATTCACCGAAACCCGTTTCGGTTAAAATGCAAATGCTCTAGCATATTTTCTTGCGCTCGATGGTTCTAGATGAACGCATTCCTTCATGGAATGGATTACCTGGCAACTCAGGATGACAAGTGAGCGAGAGCTAGTGGTGTCCGGGCTTCCTGCCAGCCCTGCCCTCCGCAGCCAAATCGAATCTCTGCCCAGCAATCACAGACTTAGGTCTCTGGTTTGCTGGAATTCTCGCATATGTGTATGATCATCTCTAATGCATCGCCTTTTGCCGTTGCAAGAATTTTCAGACAGAGATATCTCACTAGACTCGTTATCATCTTTCTGTTTACCTCACGGTAACAGAAGTCTGTAGCATAGCTTCATCGCACCTGCCACTGCAATGACGCAGAATGATTTCTTCAGACATCTGAATTTGTCTTAAAAATACATCTCGTAATTTGTAGTGTGCAATTATTCTTTGTTCACCCCGATTTGTAGATGAATAATGGAAGACTTCACCTGTTCCCCGCCCTGCCAGCTCTACTTCCAAAGTAATAGAAATGTCCTCCCTGATCCAACCCATGAAAAGTGGTTCTTCAGGCAGTACAATCCCTGGGTTTTCATTACTGAAAGACGCTCTGCTTTCATTGCAAACTCCGACTTCTCATCGAACAGCAATGAAATAGCGGTTTAGCGTTTTCAGTCCTCTGTAAAACAACAGGGATTAAAGCTGTCTTCACTGGCTGGTGTCATCAATGGGACTTTCTACATTCAGAATCTTGAGAGTTAACTTCTCTCGATTCAGCTGTGAAGACGTAGGCCCGCATTCACCTTAGTCTTTCACTGGCATATAGTACTTTTATATTTGAAAAGGTGGTGGACTGTTTTTTCTTGGTTACCTGAAGTAACCATTCCTTTTCTTTAATATATCGGCTTTCCATTTCTTGTGTTGGACATATATTCAATAATGTGTTTTCTAGTATTCCTGTTGATATTTTATTTTCAGCTTTAAGTACGAAAAATCTTGACCAATTATCTGGTCCAAAAAGATGATCAAAATGCACCAGTGTTGGATTAAGATGATAATTTCTATTTCTCTTTGAACCTTGCCTTATGTGGGTTATCTGTGTTCAGATTTGTTTCCTTTCTCTGTTGCGTATGGTTCCATTATAATTATTTTGTACCCTCTGATTGATTTTTACTTTTTTGTATAATTTCTATGGGCCCTGATGGGTGTTTAGGATCATATAATTTATTTGGAACTGGATGTTCCTTTGCAGCACTATTATCTTGAACTGACTGAGGGAGATTCAGGGATAAACTTTCAGTGGTCATCAACTGTGCTGAATTTTTTCCATCAAGGGGCCCAGGGGTACTAAAAACTTTATTTGTATTTATCATAAAAAAAAAGAGAAAGAAAAAAATAATACATTTTGAAAAGATATCATTGGCTTTTCATGAAGTTAAATCTTCTGCCAATGGCACAAGTGAGAAATGACTCCCAAATGTCTGCATCTCTACCCTACCCCAAAAGGGGGTGGTATAACATGATTAGTATAAGTGTATTAGTATATTAGTGTAAGCAATACCCACTTGGTAGGACTAAAAGTATTATGAAAATACAATTATCCCTATCCTAGGTACGTCATGGGCAAACCGGACAGAATGCCAAGAGTTCTATTCCTAGAACCAGGCCCCCCTGGAATCCGTGGTCCAGCTCCACAGAATAGTTCCGCCTAAAAAATCAGGTCTGAACACTGTTGGGTAGATGATGGATCTACCACATTTCCCACTATTTAGCTTCGGATTTAACTTCAATCCAAGTTATGATATGTTTTCTTACTTATTAAATATTGAAAATTTTGACCTAAGTGGAAAAATCCACAGATATTAACCCAAAAATATATACGTACATACTCTGGCTCTTGCTCGACTCCATAGACCGAGTTGCCTGGTAGTCCATTCCATCTTGGAATGCGTTCGACTGATGGAGCTATCGAGTGCACTACAGATACACTCGAGTACCTGCATGTTAACCAAGATAAGAAGGAAAGAAACCCTCTTGTCAGTGATAATGCCAACCTTTTGGTGTATAAAAACAATACCACTAGTTGTCTCAAAATGAAAACTGAAAGCTCTTGGGAGGCTTGAAAAGCTGTCCTGAGTTTCAGGTTAATTAAGAAGGTACTATTCGTCTTGGTCACATACTTGGACGGTGCAACTGATAACAGCCGCATGTCACAAGGAGAATATCATTCAAGTATATTCATAGGCTCCTATTAATTGAGCACCAGCCTAATTCTTCTTCACTTCGAAAGAGAAAAAGAAATAAGGACTGAATTCAGACCTTCATTCTTTATTGAAGAGAGCAAAGGTGAAGCTGTCCTGAAGGCAGGCTTCTACAGCAATAACAGGACACCGAAGACTACTACACTTTGTTTTTTTTTCATCTGTCTATCCGCCTGTGGTGTTTTTGTATGGTAACACTGCGTCCCGGGCTTTAGATAGTTACGCTATTTATAAGTTTTAGGTAAATAAAAGGATATCTGGGTGTACATTTGCAACTGAAAAGTGTTTTAATAATTTCTGTATGCAAATTACACCGTTTATATTCGAAATAGGATATTATCATAAACGTTGAATGTAAGCTGACAGTAACTATCTAAAGCCCGGGACGCAGTGTTACCATACAAAAACACCACAGGCGGATGGACAGATGGAAAAAAACAGAGAATAGTTCATGTCGAACTGGTTGCTCCCAAAATGGGAACACTGGAGAGGTGGAGTTCAAACTTCTCAGTAATATCCATCCTAAACAGATCAAACGTACATTCAATGGGATCTTAAGATCGAGCCAGGAACATAGTCTCTGGTATTTGAACTCTGGGGAGTAGACTCCGTAAAGTTCCTCTTATTCCCTCGCTCATCCCAGTGTAAGCCAGGAAGTAGAGGGAAAAAAAATAGAGGATTGACTCTTCTTGCCTGCTCTTCTTGGAACTTGCAGTGATGATAGCAATGCAAAGGCTAGGAAAGTGTTTTGTTTAGCAAAAACACTTCCTGAAGGGAGAGCAGAGGTTCTCACTCACCAAACAGAGCATTCTCTTCCTACAACTGGTTCGTTCATCCAAACACGAGCCAGAGTTGAGCATAGTTGAATGTGCCAAAAGTTGGCGAGAACTTGCCACATCTTGCTACGCATCTTCCTTCTCCATGATCGAAGCTCATGAAAAGGACTAAACACAGAACTTTCTCCTAGCTCCTCCAGATGCATTGTCCCGAGGGACAGCGGCATTGACCTTGGCACCTGAAGAGCCATTCCTGGCTTTCACAGTTTGTCAGGCACTTGATGTCTCAGATGCTATAATAGATCCTGATCCCAAGGAGAATTTAAATGAAATGCTGATGGCAATTTTAATAAGGTATGTCAAAATAAAGGTCATCAATCTCAGGACAAATGACCAACCGTCGTTTGATGATGCATGCAGACAAGCTTTCCATGACAACCATACCAAATTCAAAACATGGAGATGAAGTCATTCAAAATTTAAATTTACACCATTTTTGTTGAGCCATGGTGCAAATAGAACTTACCAAATAGCCCTAGGGAAAAGGCTGAACTGCTTCAACAAGGTTTTGAAGCAAAGTAATAAGCTGAGGATGTCCCTCTCCCTGATACTCATTCTGAACTTCTCACAAAATTTGCATTTTCTTCTAGGGATGTTAAGAAAATTCTGGATAATCTTAATAGCTGGAGTGGAGAAGATCCTGAATGGTTTCTTCCCTTTGTTTTTTTTTTTAAATGTCCAAGTTAGATGTCACCCAAGATTAGTAGATTCTATAGATTTTTATGCCATTGTAGTATCTTTGTGGATTAGTGCAAGCTTAGTAATATAGTGTCTGTTCCAAAGTGGCAATGCAATGCTCTTTTAAACTTGACATGCCACTTGCAAGAGAACCTTGACAAGGTTTTCAGTGCAGAGTAATTCAAATAGATTTATTGCTGCTTTCGATTTAGTAAATGATGAGGCACTTATTTATAAACTTCAGAATCTTGGAATGGGTGGATATGTTTTAGGATTACTTCAAGATTTCCTTACAGGTAGGCAGCAGCGAGTTTCTGTTGATGGGAACTTTAGTAGACTAAGACCTATTGTGTCTGAAGTTCCACAGTGTACTGTAGTGTTCTTGGTCAACTGTTATTTTTAGTGTATAGAAGTGAGTGTTGTTGGCCAGGAAAACAAAATTGTTCAGTATGCTGATGATGCAACACTTGTGGGTGTAGTAAAGCATCCACTTAGGAGAAAGGAATCTGCCCTTAGCCTAAATCGGGACATGACTCCCCTTCACATTGATGAGACTTTGCTGAATGAGTCTGAAGCTTTATCTATTCCAGGTGTAACTTTTGACTCACATCTTGCTTTTGAGAAACATCCTATGAAAGTATCAGCAAATGCCGCACAAAAGTTAGGTATCGTTTGTGAGGCCTCACATATTTATAACAAGTGATAAAATCAGTGCAACCTGTTTAGATCATTTGTCCTTCCTTTACTAGAATACTGTTCTTAGGTATGGATGTCTACTTTTGCCAGAGTTTTATCTTTTGGATAGTGGTTCGTGGTGGTAGGTTTTGGTTCCTACTATTAGCAGTAATGACTTGGACCATCAACAGATGGTCTCTTATTTGTCAGTTATAATTAAGTTGTATTTTAAGAGACCTTTCACAATCACAATTGAACCTTGATCCTCTTTTCTTATTGAGAGCAACCAGAATCAATGAACAGCAGCACCAATATCCAATAAATGTTCCTTGCCATCAACCATTGGACTGTGGAACAGCCTCCCAAGGATGTTGTGCAACTGGAACTTCAGAAGTTCAAGTGGAGATGCAATGCATTACTACCCAAATACAATTCCACTTGTATTTTAATATTTTACTTACATTTTTATTTCTTTATCTATGTTTTTCTAGTAAATTATCTTTCTGTATTTCCCATTAACATCTGTTACTTCTCTAAAATGAACACCATATTCTTTGGAACTTGAATTTCAAGTCAATAGCTCATGTAGGCTTGTTCCATAGGAATAATTTTTAGCTTCTGAATAATAATACTGTAATAATCTGGTATCATACCATCTTTTTTCATCTCCACCTAGTGACGAGCCAAGCCATAGCTATGACTTTTGCATTGTGTAACATTTCACACTTCCAGGCTGCTTCTACCTCTTATCTTAATCTTGACTACCTCTAGTTAATCTTTAAAAATTAAATGTTCAATACTCAAAAATATGTGTGCACTAAATGTCCTCTTCACAAGGTCCTAACATCATCTCCAAACATAGATGGTGAAAGATACAGCATGCAACAACAATGTCAGGTGTCAGTCAACCTATTTATTCATAAAATTGATATCATATAGACAAACTTATAAACTATAATTATAACTTTATGCATTATCTGCAATGCATGATACATTTGGCTTCTTGTATTATCTGAAAGACATAATACATCATGCTGAGAAAGTCTAAATCTGCATGCCATAATATAATTGCTTCAGTTAATATGACAAATTTTCTAAGACAAAATGTATTTTTCATAGCTACAAACCTGAGGTCTTAACAATAGGATAATATCTAGCGCCTAGCTAGATCCGGTTAAAAAGCAGATGAAAGCAAGGAATCTTGTGATATCTGGCAACACATGCATAGATCGGGTGAAGAGTGGTCAAGGATCGCTCATCTACGCCAGTCTTTCCCAACTCAGGATGACTTAACAAATAGAGGGGCGGCTAGAGGTGGGCAGTATAAAATTAAGACCTCAAGTTTTTAGCTATAAAAATACAAATTGTCTTAGAAAATTTGTCATTTGTTCATACGCGAACAAACCCTCGGTCTTAACAATAGGATAAACTCATACTTGGAGGGAGGTATAAGGCATCCTAGACCGGCTGGGGGCCTACCCGCCAGTCCAGTTCTCAAAAAAAATAGTTCTTGGAGAGGGACTGAAGCCCATTGAGAAGCTAGATAAACTAATATCTAACCACTCAGAATCTGAGTGACGTACAATGATATATGGGATAACCATTGTATAGGGAGCCAAAGAGAAACTTTGACTGTCCAATAACAAACCAAGACACTAAGGTTTGTATTACTCCCGACTCCTCCTTGCCAAGGAGTGGAGCCTATGCTACCAAATAATGGGTAAGATATTGTATATTGCACGGCCACACTACAGTATGACTACCTCACTCACCTGTATCAGACCAGTCCAGGAAATGATGTGTCTATTCCTTAAACCCCCCGAAGGAAGAAGGAAAGGTACAAGAGAAAGAAGGAGGCCAGCCAACTCACTCATTCTCTCATCCACACAATCATCTTAGGTAAGATACAAAGGTGCCCCGTTAAGGGCAACTATGAGTTCCTGTTGGGCAGCCACCACAGGACCCAGGGAAAACGTGTCCATAGATCTGTGGGCAACATCCTTAAGATAGAGGGAGGTGAACATGGACTGGCATAACCAAGTACCAGTGCTCAGCACTATGTACAGCCAAGTTCTTTTTGAAATCCAGAGAGGGACTAATACCTCTAACGTCATGTGCTCTAGCCTGCACAGATGTGGTGGTGGAATCATCAAGAGTCAAGTATGCCTGTCTGATGGCTTCCCGTATCCAAACAGAGATAGTATTCTTAGACACCTCTTTCTTGTACGGCCTGTACTAACAAAAAGTCTGCGGCAGCCTGGTCTAAGGTGCCGAGTCCTTTTAAGATAGCAATGCAGGGCCCAGACAGGGCCCAACAAAAGCTCTTGAGCATCACCGCCCACAAAGTCAGTCGGTGATGGAATGGAAAACGAAGCGAACCTGTCATCATGCACCAGGGGATTTTGGGTCTTGGCCACGAATTCCGGGACAAATTCGAAGGACACTGACTTCCAACCCCTGGTGTGCTTCACCTCATAACTCAGACCGTGGAGCTCTCCTACCCTCTTGGAAGATGCCAAAGCCAAAAGGAAAACTGTCTTGAGCATCAGGTTCCCGTCAGATGAGCGACGCAAGGGCTCATATGGACTCTTAGTTAAGCTCTTAAGCACCAAGGAAACATCCCACGTTGGGGGCTTGAGCTCTCTAGGAGAACTCTGACTGCTCAAACCCCTTAACTAGCATGGAAAGTTCCCAGGAAGAGGAGATGTCAATACCCTTAAGGCATAACACCAAACTCAGTGCCGCCCTGTAGCCTCTAATAACTGAAACGGACAAACGTTTCTCGTCTCTGTGGAAAGTTAAAAAGTCTGCTATTCGCTGAATAGAGGTCACGAGTGGAGAAAAACCCCGTTCACAACACCAATCACAGTAGAGCGCCCATTTGCCTTGGTAAACTGCGGAGGTTGACTTCCTAAGACTGCTGGACATGTGCCCAGCTGTTCTCTGAGGAAAGCCTCTCGCTCGGAGGAGATACTTGATAGCCTCCAACCGTGAAGAGACAGGGATTTTGAATCGGAATCCCTGTCTCTTCACGGTTCGGAATCTCTGACAACGACAGCAGATCTGGAAACCATTTCGCCTGAGGCCACAGAGGGGGTACCAAAGTCATTCTGAGACCCTGTGAACCCAACAGCCTGTTCAGAACCTGACGGATCAAAGAAAACGGAGGGAAGGCACACACCTCCAGGTTGTCCCAGGGATGTTGGAATGCGTCTTCTGCCAATGCCTATGCTAAGGGATCTGGAACCACTGAACAGAACACCTCCAGCTTCCTGTTGTAGCATGTCGCGAAAAGGTCCAGCATGGGTCTCCCCCAAATCCGGGAAAGCTTGTCTGCCACCACTTGATGAACGGACCACTCTGTGCCTGGTGATAGGTCGTCACTGCGCCATGGTGATAGGTGGTTATGTCTTGCATTAGAAGACGAAAGATTGCAGGATGGGAGAAATAATATCCCGAGTCGTAGATTGGTTTATTCCAATCAGCAAAAGGTAAATATATACAGAGGCTCTGCAGGGCGTGCAGCTCGCGCCAAGAGAAGCAAGAAGAATAGTCATGCGCATGTGCAGGGTTCATGATACAGGGCGGCACATGCGGATGCGTTCACAATAAGTGATTTTATTAAAATACATGGAAATTAATCGTACAGCAATTGCATAGTAAAATTATTCCACAGTGCCTAGGATCTGATCCCAGCGACTGAGTTTGTCTGCGACCACGTTCCGTTCCCCTGGGATATACCTGGCTGAGAGCTCTACCGAATTGCTGATTGCCCACTGGTGAAGCTCGACGGTCAAGGCGTGAAGTTGCTGAGAAACCAGGCCTCCCTGTTTGTTCACATAGGCTACCACCGTGGTGTTGTCCGACATGAGAACAACAGAGTGACCCTTTACCTTCCCCCGAAACTCCTTCAGACCCAGGAAAGCTGCCTTCAACTCCAAGAAGTTGATATGTTGCTGCTTGTCCTCCAAATCCCAAACGCCTGAAGCGATGAGGCCACCTAAGTGCGCACCCCAACCTGCAAGGGAGGTGTCCGAGAATAGGAGGAAGTCCAATGAAGAGAACGCAGAGGGACAGCCTTCGAATGATTCTGGTCGTCCAACCACCAACGAAGGTCTTCTCTCACTTCCAAAGACAGAGGAACCATAAACAAGGGAGAGTCCCCCGCCGGAGACCAGAATTCTCCCAGTCTCCATTGCAGAGACCGAAGATGAAGACGCTCATGAGGGACCAGCTTCTCCAAGGAAGATAACACTCCAAGAAGAACCTGCCACTGATGAGCTGACTGATGTGACTTTGACAGAAAGTTGCGCTCTACAGCCCGCAACTTCTCCAATCTCTGACCCGACGGGAAAATTCTTGCCACTGTCATATTGATGACCATGCCCGTAGAGAATCCTTCGAGTGGGTATGAGGTTCGACTCTTCCTGGTTGACTAATATGCCCAGGTCCAGGCAGAACCGAAGAAGACGATCCCTGTCTTGCAGCAGCTTCTCCCTGGAAACTGCCAAGACTAACCAATCGTCGAGGTACCTCAGCAAACGGATCCCCTGAGCATGGGCCCAACTTGACACGAGAGAGAAGACCCTTGTGAACACTTGAGGGGCTGTCGTCAGACCGAAGCACAAGACTTTGAACTCGAAGATCTTGTCCGCCAGAGAGAAGCGAAGGAACTTCCTGGACGTGGGATGGACAGGGATTTGGAAGTATGCGTCCCTCAAGTCTATCGACAGCATGAAGTCGCCTTCCCTCACGGCTGACAACACCAAGCGCAGGGTCTCCATCTTGAACCGTGTCTTCCTGATGAAGCGATTCAAGGTGGATAAGTCGATCACAGGCCTCCATCTTCCCGATGCAACATCTTGGGCACCAAGAAGATGTGACTGTAAAACCCCAGGGATGGACGCACTACTTCCTCTATCGCATCCTTGTCCAGCATTTTCTGCACTACCTCCCGAAGAGCCAAGAACTTCAGAGAATCTGGAGGATACGTCTTCCTGAGCTGTGGCTTGTCCGACAGAGGGGGAGAGAAGTCGAATGGCAACAGGTATCCCACCCGAAGGACATCTACCACCCACTTCTCCACCCCGTAACTCTGCCACTTGGCCCAATGGCCAGCCAGGCACCCCACCCATGGCGCAGGAGAGGGAGAGGTGCCTAACCTACCGACGGCCCCCTTGACCTCTGCCCCTGGGGCCCCTTCTTAGTTTAAAGGAACATGAGCGAAAGGGGCGTTGATCTTGAGACTTAAGCTGTGTCGAATGGGAAGGCCCTGCCAAACTCAAGGTCCTCGACGGTCTACCAGGCGACGATCTACTCGACTGCTGCTGGACCGGGGGAGGAGGAGCCGGAAGTTTCCAAGTGCGAGACTCTGACTTAGACAAGGCTTGGTGCACCAGTCGGTCTATCGCATTTTCAAGTTCTGTCTGTGGAAACAAAAATTGTGACTCCAACAGATCACCGTTCCTCAAGACCAGCAAAGACTCGGTGTCGAGCGATCTCTCCATCCTAGACAAAGCCGCGTCCCTCCTAATCAGAGGAAGATTAGCCCATAAATTGGCACTGAGGTGAGCCAAATATGAAAACGCCTTGCCCCGCGACTGCAATAGACTGGCAAGCGAGGCGGCACTCACCAACCCTTCAGGGGACCTATCAGAAGCTATCTTGGCAATCACCACAAACCAGAGGTCCAGCCAAGAAACCGTCTGCAATACGGAGGCTGCCGTAGATTCCAAAGCTAAGGCATCTTGCGGAGACAAGGACGGAGCCACTGACCTCACCTGTTCCAAAGTCAAACCCGGCTTCAGGCAAATGACGCCTAGGTTAAGGTGGCGTGATAACAAAAATGCAGAGCTCGTAGCATAGTACTTCCTATGCCTTGTGAGAGGCGGGGGTAGTAGTTTGGTAGAGCCCCTAGAGTGAAGTGAACCATCCAGGTCAGAAACAGAGGCGTTAACCTTCTGCAAGACCGACTGAACGTGCCCCAACAAAGGCAACTGAAGAGATGATTGGGGTCTTGAGTAGCTCCCACCAAGGCTTCCAAGCAAGAAGGAGTGTAAGACGACCGAGCCTGAGTCCTACTTTCCAAATTGTTGAACCCACGAATGAGATCAGCACCTTCCAAAAAGGAAGACAGAAACTCCTGCGCGTCTCCCTCCGCCTGCTCTGGCACCGAAGACCGACGACGAGAAGGATGTGTAGGCTCTTCTAATGCGCTTTCTTCACCAAAATTAACGGAAGGGTTAGCAGCCAAACAGTTCGAAACCCCTACTAACCTGTCTGGGCTAGGTCCAAGCATCGGCCTCCGAGATGGACCCACTGTAACACTAGGCACATCACTTACCTCAACAGGTGACTCCAGATGTCCATGAATGGCCACGGGCGTACGAGAGATGGGGGAGGAAACTCGAACACTCGAGATTGACGGAGAATCCCATATAGTTGAATTCTTGGAAGCACCAGTGAGAGAGGCAGGCAAACACTCCAGCTGCACCAACTCTGTGCTCACTACCTTCGACCTCTTGACAGGCGCCTTCAGATCTTTACGGCGACGAATAGGCCTTGGAGAAGAAGGAGCACTAAATCACGTGCACAGGCAGGGGAGGTTGCAACACGCTCGCGATGTGCAAGGACGGAGGGGGGGAGGTTGCACGTTCGAGATACGAGGCCGAGAGCGAAGCAACCCCTGCAGAACACACGCCACTAACACTGCCCGAAACCGCAGCACTCTCAGGAACACGTCCGCGTTGTTCCTCCCTCAACAGCGAAGGAAGGGCAAAGTCCTTAGCCTTCCAATGCTTGATACGCCGACGAGGCGTAGAGGGGGAAGAGGGAGAGGAAGACAGCACTAGTTCCTTATGCCCACTCTTCTCGAAAGGCGGGGACGAAGCAACGCGTTTCCTACCAGTCCTCCCAACCGAAAAGGTAGCCAACATCACATCCAATGCAGAGTCCAGCCTCTGAAGCACTGCCTGGCATTTGACCACAGACTGATGTGCCAGAGAAGGCTCCGAAGACAGCAGTGATGAGGAGACAACTGGGAGATATGTCATTGATGAGAGTGACGTCACAAGCGGTGGTGACATCACGGCTTCCCCTCAGTGCAAGGGGGAAAGAGACGCCACTGGCGGAGGAATACACAAAGATGGACCCCGTGACGTCACTGACTAAAAGCGGCGGCAGACACTGGCGGAGCAATACAAGATGGCCGACTGCTGCCATCCGCGAAGACGAGGCCAGGAGGAGGGGGGGGATAGCCTGGCCAGACCGGGAAGGGGGGTGCAAGCCTCCACAAAATGCGCTAGCAACCCCTCCAAGGACAGGGTACCCCCTAGCCCAAGCGTCTTCCAAATCACGGCCATTTTGGACGCCTCTGACACTGGAAGAGAAGAGAATGATGAAAAAACCTCACCCTTCTTGGGAACCGAAAAAGCTCCCGAGGAAGAGGGGGCTACATTACAAAAATTACCCTGGCGACCTCCCGATACTTCTATCGACGAATCAATGGAAGAAAAGGAAGGAGATGCAGGGACAACGCTACTATGGGGGTTGACTACTGTGGAAGACGAAACATCGGGAATAGGAGCAAAAACCTCCCAAGTAGGAAGAGTGGAGACACTCTGATGTTCCCTCTTACCATAAAACTTCCTACACTGCTCCTTAGGCCATGACCGGCATTCCGTACAAGGATTCGTAATACTAGTACAAAAATTCGAACGACACCTACTGCATGTGATGTGAGGGTCTGTCTCTGCCGAAGCCAAAAAACGAGAACACAGAAACCCAGGAATTCCGGGGCACATACACCGATGCAGAGAAGAAGCAGAAGCAGCCGTAATACCAGGTAAAAAAAAAAAAACACACACACACACACACTAAGAGAAACAAAACGGGCAATGAACCAGGAAAAGGCCAAGAGAGGTAAACACAACTCTCACCCAGGCGGTTAAAGAAAAGACTGGCATAGATGAGCGGTCCTTGACCACTCTTCACCCGATCTATGCATGCGTTGCCAGATATCACAAGATTCCTTGCTTTTATCTGCTTTTTAACTGGATCCAGCTAGGCGCTAGAAATTATTCTATTGTTAAGACCGAGGGTTTGTTCGCGTATGAACAATATAAACATTAATACGTAACAATAATTGCTGCTTCAATAACATTCAACTTTAGTCTTCTCTATCATGTTTAAACATTAACAATAATGATAACTGCATTCAACTTTAGTTTTTTTTTATGTCATCCTTTTCATCAGCAGGTAGATGATACAGATATAATAAATAACCAAAGGACATGGACAGATATAGTGCTCTCATATTCCTGTTTCAGTGTATGTATATAGGGGCTCATCTACAGATAATGAATAAAATATTAAGGTGTACAGGTATTTATAGCAAGGGAGTTAGTTTAAAGTTAATACAAGTCTGGGCAGGTTGAATCATTGCTGATCCACTACAGTAAGAAGTTTTTCTGGTAAAGCTTGCCTCTCAAAATGCTTGGACTCCCTTGGCTGTGCTAATTGAGTTGGTTAAGGGGTTTCTACTGCTGATAATTGCATGTTCAAGTGTGGAGGTTATGTCTTATTTCTCCCTCTCATTGGCACTGGTTGGTTACTTGCATTTCTTACTCTCTCTCACTCCCTCTTTTGTGTGTTAGATGTTGGCCGATTTTCTATGTTCGTTTTCCCATTGTTTGCTGTTAATTCAGTTGGTGGTATGGGCGTACATTCTTACTATTGATTAGTATTTAGCAGGAAAATGAGAGTCGGACAACACACTGCCATACCACCACCTGACCAGATGGCCACTCCTAGAGGGACAGTAAACAAGAGAAAAAAATTCAGAAAATCAGAAGATGCCAAACACCAGCAAGCCAAAACACCAGTCTCACCAGTGAAGGCCACAACAGCAGAAATGCCCCACCCTTGTCAACAGAACCAGGGATGTCCCAACATCTTAGAATGCAAGTGTAAAAACAAAAACATCTCGCACTGCAACTGACCAATAGCAGTTTGACCTGCCAAGACTTCTGCTTAATCTTATATATACTGTATATACATTTTTAATTTACTTTCTATGTAGATGACTGCTGTTTGCACAGAGAAAAATTAAAATTTAATAGATAAACAACAGAATTAAATCTTTCCATGTTTTTTGGGAACTATTTATATCATATATGATACTTGCTGATAAGAAAAAAAGAGAAGAGTGTACAAGCTGCATACTGTTGCAGCAGAAATTTGTTTAAAAATGCTGCCTTAAAAAGAACAATTCCTCCCAAATAATAATAATATAAGCATCTATCTTTTCCAAATTACCTGCATGAAACTACTAAAGAGCTTTAGTAACACACTTCTGCTAGTAATAAATGATTTTGCCATGCACCTCTATGCAGAATATGGCCTCATACCTCCTCTTCTAATAGTTCGTCTTTTCTTTTCCAAACGGTTACATGAGCATTTCCTATTTCAGCCAGTCGTGCACATTTAGGTAAAAAATAAGACAAATTAGCATCTTTTTGAAAATCCCAGGAAGAGTTAAGTATTTCTTTCAACAATGAAAAAGTTTCAACCACACCTTCCCCACCTAGACAGACTTCTGGCCCACTTGACCAATTGTATACATCTGAAATTATTAGTAATCCTCCCACTTTCACATACTGCCCAATAGTTTCTAAAAATGCTTTGGGATCATGCAAGTCTGTGAGGGTATTTGAGACTAAGACACATTCAAACTTCCCACATGTATATAAAAGTGCACATACATCTTCATCCCAAAACACTACTTTCTCCCTATCAGCTGAGACAGGCAAACACAATCTATAAAGTTGGATAAACTTTCCTCCTTCACTAGAAAATGGAGACCCAAATTCTGCAAACTGTTTCATCTGCTGCCCTGCCATTATCATAGGCATACTTACATCTGTTCCAATTACCTCCTGGAAAATACTCGACAGGTAGAAAGAAGTGCCGCCAGGGCCACAACCTACGTCTAATATCCGGGCTTTGGTTACTCCATGCTCATCACAGGTATTAATCACAAATTTTGCAAGTTCTTCATGATAATTTTCTGCTGTTCTTGGGATGAGGTTTTTCAAGTGGGGAAGGTCTTCCAACTTGGCATAGTGATGAACCAAATACTGTTGAACAACTTCTGTCCTGGTGTACTGTTCTACATATTTTCTGAGTTTCCTTGATGTCTGGTGCCACTTCAACACTGCCACTGTGGCAATACCTGTAGTTACTAAAGCCACACCTAGGGCTGAGAGGGTAACAACAGTCTTATCCAACATTACAATAGTACCTGCAAATAATAAATAATATACTTTCTTTGCTTCTTTCACCATAAAATTAAAGTCAAGTCTGTACTGCAATACCACTTTTAAGTGCCTAAAGAAACAAAGCACAATATGTACAGCAATATAAAATTAACATTCTGCCACTAGTTTACTCAACACGTAATACTTTTAGGCACTAATAGTAATTAAAAATTATCAACCACATTCTTTTTACCATCCTCCTAGATCTTGCAACACACTATTGGTAAGCTATATCCACACCCATTCTTTCTATTAGATGGCTGAACTTTATCAGGCAGAAATACATAGAATTAATTTAAGTTAAAAAAATGTCAACCAATTTCAGTTTTATAACTTAAAAGCAAAACTGAAAATGCTAGGATTAACCCTTCCATGAAATGTTTTAACTTATAATTATAAACCAACTCATCCCAAAGTTCAATTTTACTGACTTTTTTTATATATAATTCACAGAAGTCCTGCTATCATTATGCCCAAGGTCTGTAAGTATATAGGTAATTTTGATCACTGCATCACTGAGATGGACACATCTGTCATTTATTACAGTATATCCTAATACCACCATTGGAAAAATGGTCTGGCTTAAGTCTAGAGCCAATTGGGATTGCATTATTGAAACTTGTCAGGCACTTAATACAGTGGAACCTCGACATACGAAAGTCCCAACTTACGAAAAATTCAAGTTACGAAAGCAAACACGGAGATTTTTTTGCCTTTACATACAAAAATAATTCAGGTTACGAAAGGGTGTTACTGTAAAGTCCTGAGATTTGCCCGGACCGCTGTTACGGCCAGTTTTGCGACTCAAAGCGATGGCTTCACAAAAGGAGAACTGCAATTGCAGACGTCTTCTTGACTCCGTAATGCAGAAAATAATGTCTATTCTTGATACTCGAAGGGCAGGAACTTCTCAAAACCTCTTGCAGAACGTTTCTTCTCTGAAGTCTTGCTCTACGTTGAAATGCCTCGGTTGTCCACTCCCGGACGACTTGACCAGAATCCGATCAAACTCACGAGTACCTTTCCCTCTCTGATTCTTCGTCTGTTCCTTCTCTTATATCTCTCTGATGATCTCTGATCTCTGCTGCTGAGCTCTCACTGATAATCTGATCTGTGACTCTTACTGATGATCTGCTCCCTCCTACTTTGTCAGTCGTATTTATAAGGCATTCTGGGGGCGGGGCTTACCGGCGAACGACACAGGCTCCCAAGATTACTGGAACTTCTTAAAAGGATCTGGACGAAGTATTGCATCAGCAATCGCGGCGTTTCTCACGTCACGTCGGCGCCTGTCAAGTTCCACAACACTCCTGCCGATTCTAGAACCATCATGAGAACAGGCGCCTCCAACACACGCACGAAAGCCTCCGTGCTGCAGAACTTCTCGAAGATGCGTTTTCCTTTCCTTTAACTCGTAATTCTTTGCTATGAAGCGATTACCCTTACACGTCCCCCCCAAAAAAGAAAAAAAATGAAATCAACTGATTTTATTTTTTTCTAAAGAGAAACAAGAATTAAACAGCAGGGGAACAATTCTGCATAAAGCTTTAATCCAGTCAAACACACATGCTTCACACACACTCACTCGTGCGAAAATAGAAAACGGTCATTAGGCTACTCATTCTGAGAAATCCCTAGAGAGGCTATCAGCTAATACATTATCCTTTCCCCTTATATGAACTATCTTCAGGTTATAGTCTTGTAATTCTAAACTCAGACGCATTAGACGTTTAGTCTTGTTCTTAAACCTCTCCAAATAAACTAACGGATTATGATCAGTATACACAGTTAAAACAGAACTACTACGTGCTTAAATCTCAAAGTGTTGCAAGGCTGTAACTAAACCAAACAATTCCTTCTCAATAGTGGAATAGTTCTGTTGCGCTTTATTCAGTTATTTTTTAATAATAGGCAACTGGGAGTTTTATTCCATTCACTTCTTGTAACAAAACCCCTCCTATGCCAATATCACTGGCATCGATGGCTAAATTAAATTCCTTACCAAAATCGGGTAATAATAGAACTGGCTCGTGAATCATTATAACCTTTAACTTGTTGAAGGCTTCCACACTCATGATATCAAATACAAAACTGCGTCCTTTCTTAAAATGTTATTGTTATTATACAATTAAGTTTGTTCATACTTACCTGGCAGATATATATATATAGCTGTATTTTCTGAAGTCCGACAGAATTTCAAAACTCGCGGCACACGCAGTGGTTGGCCAGGTGGTAGTACCCATTCCCGCCGCTGGGAGGCGGATATCAGGAACCATTCCCATTTTCTATTCATATTTTATTAATGCCTCTGTCTCCTGAGGGGAGGAGGGCGGGCACTTTAATTATATATATCTGCCAGGTAAGTATGAACAAACTTAATTGTATAATAACAATAACATTTTGTTCATGCCACTTACCTGACAGATATATATATAGCTGAATCCCACCTTCGGATGGTGGGAAGAGACAGAATAGGATTTTTTAGGAAACTTAAATTAAGTAGATGATATACATCTTGGTTCCTCACCTGTTTGCAAAGTAGACTATGTGATTACTGTCACTTAAGGCTGCTTTTGCTTAAATCAGAGTTGCCAGCCAGGTGGAGACCTGTAGTGCTGGTGCGCTCTGGATGATCTGTCAACGGGTACGAGACCTCAACATGACAAGACCATCGAGGCCATACAAATGAGGGCAATGAAGCAACTGACCACCACCTGACCAACTATTCACACACCCTTAAAACTAACTAAAGGATGGGAGATCTTCACATAAGACTCACCACAACCTAAAAACACAACAACAAACTAACCTAATCCTAACTAAGGGATAGGGAAAGAGCTACTTCCGGACCCCAAGACTGTGTCCGCAGAAACGTATGGCCCCAGTGCATTACAATCGTCATAAATCGTTCTCACATCCCTTAGGTAATGTGAGGCGAAGACGGAGTTACTCCTCCAAAAGGTGCAATCAAGGATGTCCTTGATTGACATGTTCTTTTGGAAGGCAAGAGAGGTAGCGACAGCTCGAACTTCGTGCGCTTTCACTCGTAAGAGGCTCAAATCAGTCTTCTCCGGAAAGATGAATGAGCCTCCTTAATGACGTCCCTTAGAAAGAAAGCAACAGCATTCTTCGATAAAGGTAACTCTGGTCTCTTCACAGAGCACCAGAGATTACTTGAGGGACCTCTTACCTCTTTCGTTCTATGTACATAGAACTTGAGAGCCCTGACCGTGCACAGGACTCTCTGGTTCTTGGCCCACCAGACTTGACATACCCTTGATCTCGAAAGTCTTCGGCCAAGGGTTCGAAGGATTTTCATTCTTCGCCAAGAAAGTTGGGTTCAACGAGCAGACAGCATTGTCTCCTTTGAATCCCATTAACTTGCTAAACGCTTGAATTTCACTAACTCTCTTAGCCGTCGCAAGAGACGTTAGGAAAAGAGCCTTCCTTGTCAAGTTTCGAAGAGACGCTGCCTGAAGCGGTTCGAAAGGGCTTGACATAAGGAATTTAAGAACCACGTCAAAGTTCCATGACGGAGGTCTCATTTGAGGAACCTTCGAAGTCTCGAAAGACTTATAAGGTCATGAATGTCCTTGTTGTCAGACAGGTCAAGGCCTCTGTGCCTAAAAACCGCTGACAACATGCTTTTATACCCCTTGATGGTAGGAACCGCTAATTTCTGCACATTCCTGAGAAAGAGCAGAAAATCAGCTATCTGGTTCACAGAGGTCGAGGAGAGGAAACTCCCTCCTTTTACACCATGCCCTGAAGGAAGCCCACTTCGATTGGTAAACAGCTCTTGTGGAAGCACGTCTTGCATGTGAGATTGCTCTCGCAGCTGCTTTCGAAAAACCTCTCGCTCTGGCCAACTTTTCGATAGTCTGAACGCAGTCAGACCCAGAGCGGAGAGGTTTTGGTGAAACCTTTCGAAGTGGGACTGTTTGAGTAGATCTTTCCTCCAGGGCAATGTCCTTGGAAAGTCTACAAGGAAAGACATGACCTCTGTGAACCATTCTCTCGCTGGCCACATCGGAGCGATCAGGGTCAACCTCGTCCCTTCTGAGGCCGCAAACTTCCTCATGACTTCCCCCAAAATCTTGAATGGTGGGAAGGCGTACAGGTCTAGACCCGTCCAATTCCAAAGCAACGCGTCTACCGCGATTGCTTCTGGATCCAGGACCGGGGAGCAATAAAGAGGAAGTCTCTTGGTCCTTGACGTCGCGAATAAGTCGACCAGTGGACGTCCCCACAACGTCCAAAGGTCTCGACAAACGTTCTTTCGTTCAAGGTCCATTCCGTCGGTAGGACTTGTTCCCGACGACTGAGAAGATCTGCCCTGACGTTTTGCACTCCTGCAATGAATCTCGTCAGGATAGTCACATTTCTTATCTTTGCCCACAGCAGAATCTCTCTCGCTAGGGAAAACAACGTTCTGGAGTGTGTTCCTCCCTGATTTTTTAAATAAGCGAGTGCTGTGGTATTGTCCGAGTTTACCTGAACAATCTTGTTCTCCAAACTCCTTTCGAAGAACTGCAGGGACAGAAATACTGCTGCCAGTTCTTTGACATTTATATGCCAGGCTACTGTTTCCCCTCTCCAGGAGCCTGACACTTCCTTCCCTCCTAGTGTTGCTCCCCAGCCCGTGATGGAAGCGTCGGAGAACAACACTAGGTCGGGCTCAGAAGACTTAGGGACACGCCCTCCTGAAGCTTCTGAGGGTCCAACCACCATCTTAGATGGTTCTTGATCGGAAGCGATATTCTCAATATGGCATTGAGATCGTCCTTGGCCTTCCACTCGTCCGCAAGGAAAAATTGGAGAGGCCTGAGGTGCAGTCTTCCCAAGGAAACAAACTTTCTAGCGAGGAAATGGTCCCAGCAGACTCATCCATTCCCTCGCCGAGCAAGTCTCTTTCCTTAGAATAAAGGCTGAGATCTTTTCTAAGCCTAGCCGCTGACGTTCCTGGGACGGAAACGCTCGAAAAGCCACTGAATCCATCTGAATCCCCAGATACACGATGGCCTGTGTTGGGGTCAGATGCGACTTTTCGAGGTTGACCAGAAGTCCCAGGGACTTTGCTAGGGCTAAAGTGAACTGCAAGTCCTTCAGACACTTCTCTCTCGACGACGCTCTGATCAGCCAGTCGTCGAGGTACAGGGAAACTCTTATCCCCGAAGAGTGTAGCCACCTCGCTACGTTCTTCATGACTACAGTGAACACCATCGGAGCCGTGGTCAGGCCGAAACACATAGCTCTGAACTGCCACACTTTTTTGTCTAAGACAAACCTTGGATACTTTCTTGAAAGAGGGTGGATCGGGATGTGAAAGTACGCGTCCTGCAAGTCTAAGGATACCATCCAGTCGCCCGGTCTCAAGGCTCCCAGAACAGAATGAGGCGTCTCCATCGTGAATTTGGTCGGTTTTCCGACAAAAGATTGAGCCTGCTTACATCTAGAACTGGACGCCAACAACTGACGACTGCTTCGGTACTAGGAAGATCCTGTTGTAAAAACCTGGGGACCCCAGGTCCGCGACTTGTTCCACCGCTCTTTTGTCGATCATTTGTTGAAGGAGATCGAATAATACTTTCTTCTTTTCTCCCTGATAGGATGGAGAAAGGTCTCTGGGAGTCGTAGAAAGAGGAGGAAGATCTAAAAAGGGGATCTTGTACCCCTGCTCCACGATCTTGAGGGACCAAGAGTCCGTGTCCCTCTCTCTCCACGCTCCCGCAAAAAACTTCAGTCTGGCTCCGACTGGTGTCTGAAGGACATGCTTCTCACTTGGAAGGCTTTGGCTTAAAGGAAGCTCTTCCTCGTGAAAACCCTCTCCCTCGAGGAGCTGCTCTCGAGGGGGGAGCCCCACGAAAGGGCTTAACTTTCTTCGGCGGTCGAACCGCAGCTGAAGAGGTTGAAGGTACGGCCGACCGTCTTGTAGACTGGGCCAAAAGGTCCTGAGTTGCCTTCTCTTGCAAACTGTTAGTCAGGTCCTTTACTAAAGTCTGGGGGAAGAGATGGTTCGAAAGAGGCGAAAACAGCAAATCCGCTTTCTGAGCTGGAGTTACCGAACGAGCTGTGAAATTACACAGCAAAGCTCTCTTTTTCAATAAAGCCGTTCCAAAATGAGCGACGATCTCCTCCGAACCATCCCAGACGGCTTTGTTTCCATACATGCTAACACGCTGGACAGCTCCCCCAGACTGAGAGATTCTGGGCTTCTCGCTTGCAGATCCAGAACTCCCAAACACCAGTCAAGGAAGTTGAACACTTCAAGCGTCCTGAGCAGACCCTTCAAATGATGGTCAGTCTCCGTAGAGGTCCAGGTTACTTTAGCAGAGGGTAAAAGAGACCTCCTCTGCGAATCCACTAAGCTGGAGAAATCTCCTTGAGCCGAAGAAGGGATACGAACTCCTACTTCATCTTTGGTTCTATACCAAATGCCCCCTTTTCCGCTAAGTCTAGCTGGCGGCAAGGCGAAAGTAGTCTTGCTTTGATCTCTCCTTCGTACCATCCAATCTTGGAGTTTCTTAAAGGCACGTTTCGTGGAGAAGAGAAGTTTCATCTCCACAAACTGGCCGGGGTTTTTCCAGTTTTAGATGAAGAAAACTGCGAAGGAGGAGACTTGGGAGTCGCGGGCTGAAACTTGTCTTCGAAAGAAGAACGCAAGAGCCGCACAAGGACTTTATAGTCCGAGATTGAAGGGGCCGCAGAAGGTTCCTCTTCAACCCAGTCAGCCGAACTACTCAGCTCTCCTTCTTCTCTAAACGGAAGAGGAGACCGTCTGTCCGGAGAGGGCGTCCTAATGTCGGGTCTTGGCTTAATCAAAGGACCCCTATCCTTGCTAGAGGAAGCCTTATTTCGGCTGTCTTCTCTATGACGCTTACTACTTGAAGAAGGTTAGAGCGTCCTGACGAGGACGAGCGTCCCTTAGCGCCATCCGCGGCAGTCTCACTTGCCAGAGAAGCGTCCTTACGTTTCTCAAACGAAAGGGAAGACCTTTTCGCTGGAATACGTGCCTGTGCGCGCAAACTAGCGTCTTGGGTACGACTTCTTGGTCGGAATCCCCAAAAGGAGTCTTGAAAGCGCCCTGAACGTCCTGGCGAGCTTCCTGCCAAGCGTCCTGCCGAGCGTCCTGGCGAGCGTCCTGCCGAGCGTCCTGTCTAGCGTCCTGGCGAGCGTCCTGACGAACGTCCTGCCTAGCGTCCTGACGAGCGTCCTGACAAGCGTCCTGACGAGCGTCCTGCCGAACGTCCTGCCAAGTGGCCTGCAAGCGTCCCGCCTAGCGTCCTGCCTAGCGTCCTGACCGAGCGTCCTGTCGAACGTCGTGCTGAGCGTCCTCCTCAAAAAGCGTCCTGACGTAACGTCCTTTTAGAGGACGAACGAGATCGGGGCGAATCACCGAAGGAGAAGCGATCGCGGCGAACGAGACGAAGTAGGTGAGGGAGAAGGAGACTGCTTCGTCCTCTGACGGGCAGTCTAAGGTCC